>NW_026961758.1:0-24560 GCF_963924245.1 Chroicocephalus ridibundus | reverse complement strand
CTCCAAACCCTCCCCCCGGGATCCCCAACACCCCCCCGGGGGGGCCCTGACACACACACACCCCCCCCCCCTCCCAGGACCCCAACAGCCCCCCCCGGGGGGGGGCCACACCTCCCCGGGACCCCAGAACCTCCCCCGGGGGGGCCCCAACATCCCCCTCCCCCCCAGGACCCCAACATCCCTCTGGGGACCCCTTGGAAGCTCCAAACCTTCCCCCCCCCGGACCCCCAACAACCCCCCAGGGGGGCCTTGACACACACCCCCCCCCAGGACCCCAACAGCCCCCCCGGGGGGGGCCACACCTCCCCAGGACCCCAACACCCCCCCCCCGAGACCCCCGACACCCCCCTGGGACCCCCCTTGAAGCTCCAAATCCTCCCCCCGGGATCCCCAACACCCCCCCGGGGGGGCCCTGACACCCCCCCCAGGACCCCAACAGCCCCCCCCGGACCCCAACATACCCCCCAGGGGGGGCCCACACGCCCCGGGGATCCCAGATTTCCCCGGGGGGGGCCCCAGCATCCCCCAGCAACCTCCAACCCCTCCCCCCGGGCCCCCCAACCCCCCCTCCCCCCCCCCGAGGGTCCCCAAACGCCCCCCAGGACCCCAACCCCCCCCCGGGACCCCACCAGCCCCCCCAGAGGGAGCCCCAAAATCTGCCCCCACCCCCCCGGACCCCAGCACCCCCCCGGGACCCCGAAACCTGCCCCCCCCCGGGGGTCCCCAAACCTCTCCTGGGCCCCCCAAACTCCTCCAGCTCCCCCCCCCAACCCTCACCTTGGGCCCCCCCCAGCCCCCCCAACATCCCAGGACCCCCAAAACCTTCTTGGGACCCCCAAGGCCCCCCCCCCCCCCAACCCCAAGGCCCCCCCCCTCCAAATCCTGCTGTCGTGTCCCCCCCCCCAGGTGACCTGCGTGGTGGGGAACTTCCAGAGCACGGGGGGGGCGGTGAGGGGGGGTGGGGGGGGGTCCCCACATGCCCCCCCCGAGCTGCCCCCCCCCCAGCCTCCCCTCGAGGAGATCAGCGTGACCCAGGTGAGGGGGGGGGGAGGTCCTGAGCGCCATGGGGGGGGGCTGGGAGGACCCTGACCCTTGGCGGTGGGGGGGGGAGGCACTGGGGGGGTCTTGAGCCCCATGGGGGGGTCCATGGGGAGACTCCAACCCTATTGGGGGGGCGGGGGGGGGGTCCTGTGCTCCTGGGGTGGTCATGGAGGGGGCCCCAACACCGGGGGGGGGCCATCTAGGGGGTCCTGAACCTCTGGGGGGGGGTCGTGGAGACACCCCAACCCCATGGGGGGAGGGCCTGAGCCCCATGGGGGGGTCCATGGGGAGACCACAACCCTATTGGGGGGGCGGGGGGGGGTCCTGTGCTCCTGGGGGGGGTCGTGGGGAGACCCCAACCCCATGGGGGGGGGCACTGGGGTGGTCCTGAGCCCCTTGGGGGTGTCTGGGGGGGGTCATGGGGGGCACCCCAAAACTGGGAGGGGGCGTTGGGGGGGTCCTGAGCACCGTGGGGGGGTCGGGGGGGTCGTGGGGGGACCCCAAACGTATTGGGGGGGCACGGGGGGGGGTCCTGTGGGCATGGGGGGACCCCAACCCCATGGAGGGGGGGGGGCACTGGGGGGGGTTCTGAGCCCCGTGGGGGGACCCCAGCCCCATGGGGGGGCTTTGGGGGGGGGGACGGTGGCCAGGGGCATGTGGGGACACCCCGCCACTCTGGGGGTGCTGGGGGGGGGGTGCCAAGGGCTGTGCCCCCCCCCAGACCCCCCCTGTGCCCCCCCCCAGGCACGCCGAGCCGACTTCCCGGCCGTCACCTGAGTGTCCCCCACCCCGGGGGGGGCCACGGGGGACCCCGACACCTCGGGGGGGGGGGGGGGCGGGGAGGGCTGTCACACACACCCCCCCTCAGCACGGGCACGAGGCGGGGGGGGGGATGACGACAAGGGGGGACATGGGGGCGGGGGGGGGGACATACATCACGAGGGGGGGGACACGCTGTGACGGGAGGGGGGGGGGGGGCGTACCCCAGGGTAATAAAGTGGCTGCGTGTGACATCCCTGTGTCCATAAGGGGGGGGCTATAGGGGCTGGGGGGGCGGCTATAGGGGCTGAGGGGTGTCCATAGGGCTGGGGGGGGCTGGAGGGGGGGGCTATAGGGGGTGTTGGGTGTCCATGGGGTGGGGGCTGTCTATAGGGGTCGAGAGATGTCTATAGGGCTGGGGGTGTCTATAGGGGGTGTGGGGTGTCCATGGGGCTGGGGGCTGTCTATAGGGGTCGAGAGGTGTCTATAGGGCTAGGGGGTGTCCATGGGGCTGGGGGCTGTCTATAGGGGTCGAGAGATGTCTATAGGGCTGCGGGGTGTCTATAGGGGGTGTGGGGTGTCCATGGGGCTGGGGGCTGTCTATAGGGGTCGAGAGGTGTCTATAGGGCTGGGGGGTGTCCATGGGGCTGGGGGCTGTCTATAGGGGTCGAGAGGTGTCTATAGGGCTAGGGGGTGTCCATGGGGCTGGGGGCTGTCTATAGGGGTCGAGAGGTATCTATAGGGCTGCGGGGTGTCTATAGGGGGTGTGGGGTGTCCATGGGGCTGGGGGCTGTCTATAGGGGTCGAGAGGTGTCTATAGGGCTGCGGGGTGTCTATAGGGCTGGGGGCTGTCTATAGGGGCCGAGAGGTATCTATAGGGCTGGGGGGTGTCTATAGGGGGTGTGGGGTGTCCATGGGGCTGGGGGCTGTCTATAGGGGCTGAGAGGTATCTATAGGGCTGGGGGGTGTCCATAGGGCTGGGAGTGCCCCTATGAGCAGTGAGGTATCCATAGGGGCCAGGGGGTGTCTATAGGGCCAGGGTGTATCTATAGGTCTGTGGGGTAGCCATAGGGCTGGGGATACCTATAGGGGCTGTGTGGTATCTATGGGGGCTGAAGGGTGTCTATAGGGCTGCGGGTGCCTAGAGGGCTATGGGGTGTCCATAGGGCTGGGGGGCTCTCTATAGGGCTGGGGAGGTGTCTATAGGGGCTGGGGGTCTCTATAGGGCCAGTGGTGTCTATAGGGGCTGGCTCTCTCTACAGGGCCAAGAGTGTCTATAGGGCTATGGGGTGTCCATAGGGCTGGGGGGCTCTCTATAGGGCTGGGGGTGTCTGTAGGGGCTGTGGGGTGCCCATAGGGGCTGGGGATGTCTATAGGGCCCGGCTCTCTCTATAGGGCCGGGGGTGCCCGTCCATAGGGAGGGAAGGGCACCTATAGGTACCCCATGGGGGGGGGGTGCGGCCGGGGGTGGGGGGGGGGGCGGGGGCGTGGCGTGGTCGGTCAGGCCCCGCCCCCCGGACTGCGGCGGGGCGTGGCCAGGGGAAGGGGCGGGGATGCGATTGGGCGGGGCTTGTTGTGGGCGTGTCCCACCCCCTCGGCCCCGCCCCCTCGGACTGCGGCGGGGCGGGCGGCGGCTCCGGCGGCGGCGGCGGCGGCGGTGAGTGGGGGGGAGGGGGGGGGGGGGCGGCATGTGGGGGGGCCTATGGGCGGGGGGGTATGGGGAGGGGGCACTATGGACGGGGGGGTATAGGAGGGGCCCTATGGCCGGGGCTATGGCGGGGGGGGGCCCTACGGCCGGGGTATGTAGGGGAGGCTCTATGGGGGGGGCCCTGTAGCCGGGGCTATGGGGGGGGACCCTATTGCCGGGGGTATGGCGGGGGGGGGAGTGCTATGGACGGGGGGTATAGGAGGGCCCCTATGGCCAGTGTGTATAGGGGAGGCCCTATGGCTGGGTGCACGGGGGGGGCCCTATGGCCAGGGTATATGGGGGGGGGTGGGGGGGGGGGCCCTATGGCCGGGGTCTAGAGGAGGGGCCCTATGGCCAGGGATATAGGAGGGACCCTATGGCCGGGGTCTATAGGAGCGGCCCTGTGGCCTGGCCATGAGGCTGCAAGGGGCCGTGCGGAGCCACCCACCCTATGGCAGAGCCCTGGGCCCGGCCAGTCCCTGCGGAGCCCTTGTGGAGCCCCTATAGAGCCCCTATGGAGCCCCTATAGGACCCCTATAGAGCCCCTATGGAGCCCCTGGGGAGCCCCCGTAGCGCGGGGCGGGGGAGGGGGGAGCTGACCGCGGTGCTGAAAGGGGCGGGGCAGCCCCGGGCGCCCGGGTCCCCCTGTACCCCTGGGTGTCCCCCGCTCCGGACGCCTGGGTCCTTCCGTGTCCCCCCCGGACCCCTGGGTCCCCCTGTACCCCTGGGTCCCCCCCCCGAACCCCTGGGTCCTTCCGTGTCCCCCCCGGACCCCTGGGTCCCCCTGTACCCCTGGGTGTCCCCCCCCCCCGGACGCCTGGGTCCTTCCGTGTCCCCCCCGCACCCTTGGGTCCCCCTGTACCCCTGGGTCCCCCCCCCCGAACCCCTGGGTCCTTCCATCCCCCCCCCGGACCCCTGGGTCCCCCTGTACCCCTGGGTGTCCCCCCCCCCCGGACGCCTGGGTCCTTCCGTGTCCCCCCCGCACCCTTGGGTCCCCCTGTACCCCTGGGTACCCCCCCGTCCCTAAGGCCTGGGTGTCCCCCCCCCGGACCCCTGGGTCCCCCTGTACCCCTGGGTCCCCCTCTGAACGCCTGCATCCTTCCATCCCCCCCCCGGATGCCTGGGTCCCCCTGTACCCCTGGGTGTCCCCCCCCCCGGCCCTAACACCTGGGTCCCCCCCCGGCCCAAACGCCTGTCCCCCCCCCCCCCCCATACCCCTGAGTCCCCCCTGGACGCCTGGGTGTGTGTCCCCCCCCTCGGTCCGAACGCCTGCGTCCCCCCCAATGCCTGGGTCAGCCCCCCCCCCGCCCCTAACGCCTGGGTCAGCCCCCCCACCCCCGGACCCCTGGGTCCCCCTGTACCCCTGGGTCCGTCCATGTCATCCTCCCCCCCCCCCGGGTCCGTCTGTGTCCCCCCCCGGGACGCCTGGGTCCCCGCGCCCTTCGGTGACGGGTATTCTCGGGCGGATAATACGGACGCGCTGTTATTGCTTGAGAATACGCGTAGCCGAGGGGACGCCCCGGCCCTCGTGAGCCCTCGTGAGCCCTCGTGAGCCCTCGTGCCACCCGGCGAGGCCTCGTGCCACCCTCGCCCGCTCTCACGCACCCTCGCACGGCCCTTACGTGGCCCTCGAGCGACACTCGTGCGACCTCGCCTGACCCTCGCGCACCCTCGTGCGAGTCCCACTCACCCTTGCGCGGCACTTGTGCATCCTCGTGATCCCTCGTGCAACATCGCGCGCCCCCTCGCGCAGCCTGACGGTCTGCAGGGGAGCCCAGATCATGATGCTACACACACACATGTGTGTGTGTGTGCGCGCACACGTGGGATCAGCACGTGCACCCATGTGTGCACAAGTGTGTGTGTGTGTGCACGCACGTGGGGTCAGTGTGCACACGAGGACGTGCACGAGAGAGAGAGAGTGTGTGTGCGTGCACACGGCGTCAGCGCGTGCATCCGTGCGTGCACGTGGGGTCAGCAGGTGCACTGGGGCGTGCACAAGCGTGTGCACAAGCGTGAGGGTTGCAGTCGTGCACCGGGGTGTGCACGAGTGTGTGTGTCTGTGCGTGAGTGTGCACACGTGGGGTCACTCTGTGCGCAAGGGAGCGCACAAGCGTGTGTGTGCGCGTGCACGCGTGCTGGGGGTTCCACTCGTGCACCAGGGTGTTCACAAGAGTGTGCACAAGCGTGTGTGTGGTGGTGGTGGGGGGGTTCAACACCTGCACCGGGGTGTGCACAAGTGTCTGTGTGTGTGCGTGTGTGTGTGTGTGTGTGTCCATCCCGTCGCCATGGCAACGCGTTGCCAGGCAGCGGCTGGGAATTGATTGACAGCCCCGCCCGCTGGCTCCGCCCGCCCGCCGCTTCCCCATTGGCCGGCGGGCGGGGAAAAGGGGCGGGGCGCTGCATCTCATTAGGAGACGGGGCGGCGCTGGATTGGCGGCAAGAGCAGCCAATAGGAACCGGGGGAGGGCGGGGCCGCCGGGGGCGTCGCGCCACGCCCCCGGCGAGCCGGCGCTCCCCATCGGCTGCCGCGGTGGGCGGGAGCGGCGCTGAGGGAATCTCCCCGCTGATTGGCTGAGGTGCTCGCCGGCCGCGGTGGGCGGGAGCGGCGCTGAGGGAATCTCCCCGCTGATTGGCTGAGGTGCTCGCCGGCCGCGGTGGGCGGGAGCGGCGCTGAGGGAATCTCCCCTCTGATTGGCCGGGGCGCGGAGGGACGCTCACCTGATTGGCTGGCTCCCGGGGAGCGCGCGCGGCGGACCGGCCGGGGCCGCGATGGCGGCGGCGCTGGAGAGGGCGCTAGGCTCCGTGACAGCGGGGGAGGCGGGGGCGGCGCCGGTGCCGGTGCTGGTGCTGGGCCCGGCCGGCTCGGGCCGGACCTCGCTGCTGCTGCGGGCGGCGCTGGCGGGCGGCGGCGACGGGCCCCGCGCTCTTTTCTTGGCGCCCAGCGCGCTCCCGCGACTCCCGGGCGGGGACGACGGCGGCGGCAACGACCCGCGGGCGCTGCAGGTGAGGGGGCGCCGGGAGGGGGCGCCGGGAGGGGCGGGGTGGGACGCAGGGGCGGGGCTTGGCGCGAGGGGGCGTGGCCTGCGACGGCGACGGGGCTAAGGGTGAGCGTGCTGCGCTGCTGGGGGCGTGGCCTGGGGCGGGCGCGGGGCTCCGTGGGCGGGGCTTGATGGAGGGACGGGGCTTGGCGCCGGTGGGTGTGGCTTACCGTGAAGGGGCGGGGCTCTGGGTGAGCACGCCTGGCTGTTGAAGGGCGTGGCTTGTCGCGAGTGGGCGTGGCTTTTCCCGCGAGTGCTATGCTAATGGCCGGGGCATTATGCATGTGGGCGGGGACTACGGCGGGGGGGCGGAGCCATAAACGAGCATGCTGCGCTGTTTGGGGCGTGGCATGCGGTGAGGGGGCGTGGCCTGCGGCGGGGGGGGCGCGGCGTGGCTCGCGTGTGGGCGGGGCTCCCCGTGTGGGCGGGGCCATGGGTGATGCCCAGCCGCGCATGTGTTTGCTGTGGGGGCGTGGCCAGTCGCCGAGGGGGCGTGGCCTATCGCGGAGGGGGAGTGGTTTGGTCAGGAGGGGGCGTGGCCTGACTCTTCCCCCATCCCCAGCGGCTGGAGCTCCGGTACCCCCCGAGCCGGGCGGCGCTGGGCCGGGAGCTGGCGGCGGTGGGGGCCCGGCCCCGGCCCCCGGGGCTGCTGCTGTTGGACGGGCTGGAACGGTACCTGGAGGGGGCCCCGGCCGCCTCCGCCCGCCTGGCCGCCCTGCTGCTGGAGGCCGCCCGCGCCCCCGGGTCCCCCCGACCCCCGGCCCAGGTCCTGGCCGCTCTGCGCCTGCCGCCCCCCGGCCCCCAGGTCCTGCCCGTCCTGCGCCGCTACTTCCCGGCCGAGTGTCGCCTGCGCCCCCAACCCGGCGTCCACCCCTGCCTCCGAGCCCGCCTCGTCCGCCCCGGGGCTCCCCCCCGCCGCTGGAGCCTCCACTTCGGGCCCCGGGGGCGGCTCCGGGTGGGCCCCGCTGAGGGGGACAGCGAAGGGGACGAGGACGCCCAGCCCGACGGGGACAGCGAGGGGTATGAGGACACCCAGCCCGATGGGGACGAGGCCTGGGGCTGAGCTCGGCTGTCACCTGCCCCCCCCTTCCCCCCCCAGGGTGTGGGGGTGACACGGAGTCCCGGACACAACGGTGACACGGACCCCGACGTCACCCGGACATCGGACATTGGGGTGACGCCAACCCCGTGGGTGACGCCGGGCCTGGACCTTGGGGACATGGACAGTGACACGGACCCCAGCGCCAGGTGCCCCCCCCCGATAGACCCGCCCGGCACCTGGGGGCCCCCGATAAGCCTTATCAGCCCCCCCCAGGCCGGGAGGGACCCAGGCGTCGGGGCGGAGCCAACGCTGCTTTATTGTAAAAAAAAAAAAAAAAAAAAACGGAATTAAAAAACAAACCTAAAAGCAAAGAAAATTCAGTTCCCGCCCCCCCCCCCTCCGGGAACACACCGGCCACAGGGACGGTCCCCGTGTCACATTCCCCCCCCGCCATGTCCCCTCCTGTCACAGGGTCCCAGTGCGAGGTGGCACAAGGGTGACGCAGGTGAGGCGTCCCCTCCGTCGTGATGTCACAAGGGGGCCATGTGACATCAGCGTGACGTGTCCTTTCTGTCACGGTAGCGCCGCGTCTCCGTGTGACATCAGAGTGATGTCGCAAGTCTCTGTCGTGGTGTCACAGCATCCCTGTGTGATGGGGCCCCTCCGTTGTGATGTCACGGCGTCTCCGTGTGACATCAGCGTGACGTGTCCCCTCCCTCGGGTGTCACGGCGTGTCCGTGTGACGTGGCCCCGCCGTCTTGCTGTGTCACAAGGTGATGTGTCCCCTCTGCGTCCTCCTGCCCTGGTGTGTCCATGTGACATCGGTGTGACACGTCCCCTCCACCGCGGTGTCGCAGCACCGCCACGTGGCACGGCCCCTCCCTCATGATGTCACGGCGTCTCCGTGTGACATCAGCGTGACGCGTCCCCTCCCTCGGGTGTCATGGCGTGTCTGTGTGACGTGTCCCCTCCGTGTTGCTGTCACAATGCAATGTGTCCCCTCTGCGTCCTTGTGTCACAGGGTGACATCGGTGTGACATATCCCCTCCGTCATGATGTCACTGTGTCTCTGTGTGACGTCAGCGTGACGCAGCCCCCTCCATCGTGGTGTCACGGCACCGCCACATGGCGCGGCCCCTCTATCCTGATGTCACGGCGTCTCCATGTGACATCGCTATGAGATGTTCCCTCCGTTGTGGTGTCACGGCGTGTCCATGTGACATCAGTGTGATGCGTCCTGCCCATCGTGTCATGGCGTCTCCGTGTGACGTCACTGTGACGCGTCCCCTCCGTCGTGATGTCACGGCATCCCCGTGTGACGTCACTGTGATGCGTCCCCTCCATGGTGATGTCACGGCGTCTCCGTGTGATGTCACTGTGACGCGTCCCCTCTGTCGCGGTGTCACGGCGTCTCCGTGTGACATCATTGTGACACGTCTCCTCCATCGTGGTGTCGCGGCGTCTCCATGTGACGTCACTGTGTTGCGTCCCCTCCCTCGGGGTGTCCCACATCCCCCCCCCGCGCCCCCCTGTCCCCGCCGTGGGTGTGTCCCCAGGCCCCCCCCGCCCCTTAGGAGCAGAGCACGTAGGGGGGGGCTGGGGCGGGGGGGGCCCAGCCCGGGGGGGTCCCCGTCAGCGGGGGGGGCCCATTTGGGGGTGTCAGCATCGGGGGGGGGCCCTTTCTGGGGGGCCAGGTTGGCGTAGGGCCCGTTGGGCGGGGGGGGTGCCGGGGGGGTCCCCCGGGGGGGGCGCCCGGGGGCAGAGCAGGGCCGAGCCGGGGTCGAAGAGGGTGTACTCGAAGCTGGAGGCGGGCGAGGGGCCGGCGGGGGGGGCGGTGGGGGCCGGGGGGGGCTCCTCGGAGGGGGGGCCCTTGCCCGGGGGGGACCCCACCTCCTCCACGGTGCTGGGCAGCTCCTCGGCCTCGGCGACACCCCCGGGGGGGGCCCAGGGAGCCCCCACCCCCTGGCACAGCCAGAGCTGGGGGGGGGGACGGACACACACACACAGGGTCAGGCACCCCCCTGGGGGGAAACCCCAAAATACCCCCCCAAAAACCCTCCCCGTGGGGGACACCCCCCCCCCGGACACCCCCAAACCCCCCCCACTGGGGTAACAACCCGCCCAGTCCCCCCCCCCTCCCCTAAGGACCCCCCAAACACCCCCCTATTTGGGGTAACGTTGCCAAAAGCCCCCCCAAACCCTTCCCCCCTGTGGGGAAACCCCCCCAGACACCCCCAAACCCTCCCCCCCCATGGGGTAGCCCCCCCAGGCACCCCCAAAACACCCCCCCCGTGGGGTAACCCACCCCAGGCACCCCCAAAACACCCCCCCCCCCGTGGGGTAACACACCCCCCCCAGACACCCCCCTATGTGGGGTAACCCTCCCCCAAAGCCGCCCCAATCCCCCCCCATTCGTGTAACCCCCTCCCCCCCCCCACCGACGTTTGGGGCACCCCCCCGCCCTCTCCCCCCCCCCAGTATTGGGGCAGGACCCCTATTCCCCCCCCCCCCCAACACCCCCATTAGGGTAGGGTCTACAATAACACACCGTGTCATCCCCCGTTCCACCCCCCGACCGCCCCGAGCCACCCCGATTAGTTCAGGCCCCCCCCCCCCCGCCATGTCCACCCTTACTATGGGCCCCACAACGCCCCCCCCCCGGGCCCCCCCACCTGGAAGTTGCCCCCGTAGGCGCTGAAGAGCCCCTCGAACTCCCGCTCGGGGCCCGGCACCGGCGGCCACAGCTTCTCCCGCAGCGCCCTGCACGGCCCGGCGTCAGTCCCCGCCTGGCCCCAGGGCCCCCCCGCCCCCCACCGTGTGTGTCCCCCCCCCGTCCCCCCCCCCCAGTTACCTGCGGTGTCCCAGCAGCCCCAGCAGCCCCAGCCCCAGCAGCAGCAGGGCCAGCAGGCAGGACAGTCCCAGCGTCACCGGGTCCACGTCTGGGGACACCGGGGGGGGGGGGGTGGGGGTGTCAGTGCAGGGTCCCGGGGGGGGGACACACCGCCCCACCCCCCCATCCAGCCCCCTCCGATGAGGGGGAGGGCGGTGTCCCCCCCCACCCCAGTCCTCCCCAAGTCCCCCCACCTCCCCCTGTCCCCTGTGTCCCCACTCACTTGCAGGGGGGGTCGCAGCTGTGTCCCCCCTTCCCTGTGTCCCCCCAAGTCGTCCCCCCCCCATCTCCCCCTGTCCCCGCTCATTGGGGGGGTCACGGCTGTGTGTCCCCCTTCCCCGGGTCCCCCCCGGGTCCCCAAGTCCCCCCCCCCATCTCCCCCTGTCCCCCGTGTCCCCACTCACCTTGGGGGGGGGACAGCCGTGTCCCCCCTTTCCCTGTGTCCCTGCCCCACACCGTGTCCCCTTGTGTCCCCCCCATCCTCCCCTGTCCCCCCCGTCCCCCTGCCCCCCGATCCCCCTGTATCCCCACTCACGTCCCCCCCCCCACATCCCCCCCGTGTCCCCAAGTCCCCCCATCCCCGTGTCCCCGCTCACTGGGGGGGACACACAACTGTCACCCCCGTGTCCCCAAGCCCCCCCATCCCCGTGTCCCCCCCATGTCCCCGCTCACCCAGGGGGGTGACAGCCGTGCGTCCCCCCCCCATCCCCCCGTGTCCCCAAGCCCCCCCCATCCCCTTGTCCCCCCCGTGTCCCCGCTCACCCGGGGGGGTGACGGCGCTGGCGGGGGGGGACCAGGGGCTCCAGAACCCGCCGTAGCTGAGCCCGTCGGGGCGGGCGCGGGCGCGGACGCTGTACCGGGTGCTGCCGCGCAGGGCGCCCACCCGCTGCTCCCGCCGCCCCGCCGGGACCCCCACCTGCGCCGGGGGGGGGGATCAGCGCCGGCACACACGGATCCCCCCCCGCCCCGCCCCCCACCCTCTGTGTCCCCCGGACCCACCGCATCCCCCCCGGACCCTCTGGATCCCACCCCCCCGGGACCCACCGCATCCCCCCCCCTCCACGCCCGGCACCCACCGGACCCCCCTCCCTCCCCGGATCCCTCCCCACCCCCCCGGGACCCCCCGGATCCCTCCTCACCCCCCCGGGACCCATCGAATCCCCCCCCCGCAGGGATCCCTCCCCACCCCCCTGAGACCCACTGGGCCCCCCCCCAGGGACCCACTGGATCCATCACACCCCCCCCCCCCCAATGGATCCCCACTGGACCTCCCCCATCCCGGGGCCCACTAAAATCCCCCCCCCCCATTGGATCCCCCACGAATCCCTCCCGCGACCCGCCGCCCCCCATCCCCCCCCCGAGAGGCACCCACCCCCCGGGACCCCCCGGATCCCCAGGGCTCCATCACCCGGGGGGGCTCCCCCGCCCCCGTGTACCGGGACCCCCCCGGCCCCCCCCATTCCCCCCCCCCAGGACGCACCGTGCGGGGGGGCAGCCCCGGGGCGCGCAGGGCCAGCTCATAGACCAGGCTGGACTCCAGGTAGGGGCTGGGGGGGGGCTGCCAGCGCACACACACCTCCCCCCGCGCCCCCCCAGGCCCCACCGACACGTTCTCGGGGGGGCCCAGAAGCACTGGGCGGGGGGGGGGGGGGAGACACGGGCGTGAGGGGGGGCCCGGCACCCAGGGGGCTCCTCAGCACCCCCCCCCCCAAGTGCCTGGGTCCCCTTCCCCCCCCACCCCGATCCTCTGGGTCCCCCCCGGTCCCCCCCGGTCCCCCCCCCGCCACCTGCCCCCCCGCCAACCATTTGTGTGTCCCCCTGAGCCCCAGGGCCCCCCCCCGGGACCTCCTTGACCCCTGACCCCCCCCAAGGCCACCCCATCGGTGGCCCCCCCGGGTCCTCCTGGCCCCCCCATCAGTGTCCCCTCTGTCCCCCGGGTCCCTCCTGTCCCCTCCGTGCCCCCCCATCACTGTGTCCCCCCCACCCCGGCCTCCAAGTCCCTCCTGTCCCCCCCCGACCCCTGTCCCCCACGTCCCCCCTGACCTCCGGCCCCCCCCAGACCCCCCCCATCAGTGTCCCCCCCATCGGTGTCCCCTCCCCGGTGCTCCCCCATTGCTGTTCCCCCTCACCGCCAGCCCACCCCAAGGCCCCCCCCATCGGTGCCCCCCCGCCGTACCGACTTGGTCGATGAAGAGGGTGCGTTGCAGGAGCGGGGCGGGGGAGGGCGCGGGGGGGGCGGGGGGGGGGGTGCGGCACCACCCGCAGCTCCAGCGGGACGAAGGCCACGAGGGCGGGGGGCGGCAGCGAGCACCAGAACCGCGAGCGGTTCCCGGGCAGCGCCTGCGCCCGCAGCGGGCAGCTCTGCCAGGGCTCCGGCCTGGGGGCACGGGTCAGGGGTCAGGGGGGGTCAGGGGGGGTCAGGGGGGTCAGGGGTCACGGGGAGACAGGGGGCAGCTCCGCCAGGGCCCCAGCCTGGGGGGGGCAGGGGGCAGGGGGGTCAGGGGGGGTCAGGGGGGTCAGGGGTCACGGGGAGACAGGGGGCAGCTCTGCCAGGGCCCCAGCCTGGGGGCACAGGTCAGGGGTCAGGGGTCAGGGGGTGTCGGGGGGGTCAGGGGTCACGGGGAGACAGGGGGCAGCTCTGCCAGGGCTCCGGCCTGGGGGGGGGCATGGGGTGGGGGTCAGGGGTCATGGGGGGTCATGGGGGGTCAGGGGTCACAGGGAGACAGGGGGCAGCTCTGCCAGGGCTCCGGCCTGGGGGGGGTCAGGGGTCGGGGGGGGCAGGGGGGGGCAGGGGGGTCAGGGGCCAGGGGGGGTCGGGGGGGTCAAGGGTCACAGGGAGACAGGGGCAGCTCTGCCAGGGCTCTGGCCTGGGGGGGGGCAGGGGGTGGGGGTCAGGGGGGGTCATGGGGGGTCAGGGGTCACAGGGAGACAGGGGGCAGCTCTGCCAGGGCCCCGGCCTGGGGGGGGGCAGGGGGTGGGGGTCAGGGGTCATGGGGGGGTCAGGGGGGGTCATGGGGGCAGCTCTGCCGGGGTCCTGCCTGAGGGAGGGGTCAGGGGTCATGGGGTCAGGGGGAGACAGGGGTCAGCACTGCCAGGGGTCACGCCTGGGGTCAGGGGTCAGGGGTCATGGCTGGGCCCAGGGGGTCGGGGGTGGGGTTGAGGGGTGCCAGGGCTCATGCCCGGGGTGGGGTGGGCGTCGGGGTCAGGGGTCAAAGGTCACCCAGGGCAGGGGGCACCGGGGGGGGGGGGTGGAGTCGGGGGTGCCAGGGTGAGGGGGGCGGCAGCGGGGTCAGAGGGGGGTGGGGACCACGGCAGGGCCTGGGGGGCGGAGGGGTGAGGGGTCGGGGGTCGGGGGTCGGGGGTCACGCACTCCAGGCGGTAGAGCAGGCGGAAGGGCCGGGGGTCGGGCTCCCCGGGGCGCTCCCAGAAGCAGGTCAGGTCGTGCAGGCGCCGCGAGAAGCACTTGGGCTCCCGGGGCTCCGCCGCCAGCAGCGCCCCCACTGCGGCAGGGGGCAGGGGTCAGGGGTCAGGGGTCAGAGCCCGCCCTCCCCCCCCCCCACACACCCCCCCCCTCCCCACTGCTCCCTCCGGCCTTTTGCACGACCCCCCACCCCCCGCAAAGCCCCCCCCCCCCCCCCAACTTTGCGCACCCCCCCCTTGCACAAGCGCCCCCCCACGAGCCCCCTTTTCGCCCCCTCCCCCCCTTTGCAACCCCCCCTTGCACAAGCGGCCCCCCCCCCGCGAACCTCCCCTTCCACCCCCCTTGCACGAGCGCCCCCCCTCCGCCTTGCACGAGCGCCCCCCCCACGCACACCCCCCCCTTGCACAAGCGCCCCCCACGAGCCCCCTTTTCGCCCCCTCCCCCCTTTGCAACCCCCCTTGCACAAACGCCCCCCCGCTTTGCGCAACCCCCCCTTGCACAAGTGCCCCCCCACGAACCCCCCCTTCCACCCCCCTTGCACAAGTGCCCCCCTCCGCCTTGCACGAGCGCCCCCCCTTTGCACATCCCCCCCTTGCACAAGCGCCCCCCCACGGGCCCCCCCTTCCACCCCCCTTGCACAAGCGCCCCCCACTTTGCACCCCCCCTTGCACAAGCGCCCCCCCATGAGCCCCCTTTTTGCCCCCTCCCCCATTTGCACCCCCCCTTGCACAAGCGCCTCCCCTTTGCGCAACCCCCCTTGCACAAGGGCCCCCCCCTTTGCGCACCACCCCCTTGCACAAGCACCCCCCCGTGAACCCCCCCTTCCACCCCCCTTGCACAAGTGCCCCCCTCCCCCTTGCACAAGCGCCCCCCCTTTGCACAAGCGCCCCCTTCTTTCCACCCCCCCTCGCACAAGCCCCCCAGCCCCCCTTGCACAAGCGCCCCCCCTTGCACAAGTCTCCACATGAGACCCCCCCTTGCACACCCCCCCCTTGCACGAGCGCCCCCCACGAGCCCCCTTTTCGCCCCTTCCCCATTTGCACCCCCTCGCACAAGTGCCCCCCCTTTGCGCACCCCCCCTTGCACAAGTCCCCACATGAGCCCCCCCCTTGCACACACCCCCTTGCACGAGCGCCCCCCCCGTTGCACGAGCGCCCCCCGCCCCCCCACCCCCCGAGCGTCCCCCCCCCGGTACCTTCCAGGTCGAAGCCCCCCGCCCCCCCGCGGGCGCTGCCCAGGAGCCCCCCCAGCGCCAGCAGCAGCCCGGGCCCCGCCATGGCGCTCTGCCCCCCCCCGCCCCCCCCCGCCGATAAGGCCCGGCCCCTCCCCCCGGCCTGGGGGGGGCCGATAACGCCGCGGGGGGGGGCGGGGGGGGGGGAGGGGCCGCCCGGGGCCTCGCGGGGACACGCCCCCCCCTCCCCTCCCCCCCCCGCGACCCCCAGAGACCAGGCACAGGCGGGGGGGGGGAGGGGAGGGCTTTAATGGGGGACTGGGGGATACTGGGAGCAACTGGGAGACACGGGGGGGGCACTGGGGGATACTGGGAGCAACTGGGAGACATGGGGGGGACACTGGGGATACTGGGGGGCACTGGGGGATACTGGGAGCAACTGGGGGGGCACTGGGGGCAACTGGGGGGACGCTGGGGGATACTGGGAGCAACTGGAGACACGGGGGGGGCACTGGGGGATACTGGGAGCAACTGGGAGACATGGGGGGGACACTGGGGGATACTGGGGGGGCACTGGGGATACTGGGAGCAACTAGGGGGGCACTGGGGGCAACTGGGGGGACACTGGGGGATACTGGGAGCAACTGGGAGACACGGGGGGGGCACTGGGGGATACTGGGAGCAACTGGGAGACATGGGGGGGACACTGGGGGATACTGGGGGGCACTGGGGGATACTGGGAGCAACTGGGAGACATGGGGGGACACTGGGGGATACTGGGGGGGCACTGGGGGATACTGGGAGCAACTGGGAGACATGGGGGGGACACTGGGGGATACTGGGGGGGCACTGGGGGATACTGGGAGCAACTAGGGGCTGGGAGCAACTGGGAGACACGGGGGGGGCACTGGGGGATACTGGGAGCAACTGGGAGACACGGGGGGGACACTGGGGGATACTGGGGGGCACTGGGGGATACTGGGAGCAACTGGGGGGGCACTGGGGACAACTGGGGGGACACTGGGGGATACTGGGAGCAACTGGGAGACATGGGGGGGACACTGGGGGATACTGGGGGGCACTGGGGGATACTGGGAGCAACTGGGGGGGCACTGGGGGCAACTGGGGGGGCACTGGGGGATACTGGGGGCAACTGGGGGGGGCACTGGGGTGGAACTGGGGGACACTGGGAGCAACTGGGGGATACTGGGAGACACTGGGGGATACTGGGCTCGGGGGGGGGCACTGGGCTCAGGGGGGGGCCCCGCGTCCCCCCCGCCCCCCCCGGCGCCCCTCCAGGATGAGCCGCGACTGGCGCTTGATGGCGGCGCGGGACGGGGGGGCCCCCGCCGGGGGGGGCGGGGGCGTCCTCTGGAGGGGGGGGGGACACGACACACGCCCCCGCCTCAGCCCACAGCGCCCCACAGCGCCCCCCCCGAAGAACACGCGCCCCCCCCCAGCCCCACATAGCGCCCCACAGCCCCCCCCAAAGGAACACACGGCTCCCCCCAGCCCCACATAGCGCCCCACAAGCCCCCCCCCAAAGAACACACCGCCCCCACATAGCACCCCACAGCCCCCCCCCAAAGGACACACCGCCCCCCCCCAGCCCCACATAGTGCCCCACAGCCCCCCCCCAAAGAACACACCCGCCCCCCCCCAGCCCCACATAGTGCCCCACAGCCCCCCCAAAGAACCACCAAGTCCCCCCCCATAGCCCCCCCACGTCCCCCCATAGCCCCCCCAAACCCCCCCCCAGCCCCTCCAAAGACCCCCCATAGCCCCCCAAGTCCCTCTGTAGCCTCCCCAAAGACCCCCCCAGCCCCCCATAGCCCCCCCCAATCCCCCCCAGCCCCCCAAGTCCCCCCAGAGACCCCCCCGCCCCCCCTCACCGTCGGAGCTGGGGGGAGGGGCTGCAGCATCCTCCGGGGGGGGGCGGCCGTGGGGCAGCAGCGGCTCAGCTGGGGGGGGGCGGGGGGGGGGGGGGACGGACACCCCCCGCAATAGGTCAGGGCCCCCCCCCCGTCAGCTCAGGGCCCCCCCCGGGATGGCTCAGAGGGGCTCAGGGCCCCCCCCCCAACCCCCCCAGCTGGGGTCAACACCCCCCAAAACCGGCTCAGGGGCCCCCCCCCAGACCCCCCCCCCCATTGGTCTGGGCCCCCCCAGTGGGGTCAGGGCCCCCCCCCAGACCCCCCCAAGCACCCCAGGGGCCCCCAGACCCCCCCCCCCAATGGGGGTCAGGGCCCCCCCCAGACACCTCAAGCCCCCCCCCATCCCCCAGAACCCCCCAACAAGCCCCCCCCTGCCCCCCCCCCCCCCCGTGCCCACCTGCTGGGGGGCGCTGGGGGGGGGGGCGCTGGGCCGGGGGGAGCGCCCCCATCCCCCCCTGCAGCGCCGCCAGCCCGGCCCGGGCCTGCGCCAGCAGCTGGGGCAGCGCCGGGGGGGGGCCCGGGGGGAGCGGCCCCCCCTCCTCCTGCGGGGACACTGAGGCACCGCCACGCACCTCCCGCCCCACGGCGCCCCACGGCTCCCCCAGAGCGACCCACGCATCCCCCCCTCCCGCCCCACGGCGCCCCACGGCTCCCCCCAGAGTGACCCACGCATCCCCCCCTCCCGCCCCATGGTGACCCACGGCTCCCCCCAGAGCGACCCACGTATCCCCCCCCTCCCGCCCCACGGCGCCCCACGGCTCCCCCCAGAGCGACCCACGCATCCCCCCCTCCCGCCCCACGGTGCCCCACGGCTCCCCCCAGAGTGACCCACGCATCCCCCCCTCCCGCCCCATGGTGACCCACGGCTCCCCCCAGAGCGACCCACGTATCCCCCCCCTCCCGCCCCACGGCGCCCCACGGCTCCCCCAGAGTGACCCACGCATCCCCCCCTCCCGCCCCATGGTGACCCACGGCTCCCCCCAGAGCAACCCACATATCCCCCCCTCCTGCCCCACAGTGACCCACATATCCCCCCCTCCCGCCCCACAGCGACCCATGGCTCCCCCCAGAGCGACCCAAGCATCCGCCCCTCCCACCCCATGGTGACCCACAGGACCCCCCACAGCAACCCACACATCCCCCCATAGCAACCCATGCGTCCCCCCTCCTGCCCCACAGTGCCCCACATGTTTTGCCCCACAGACACCCAGTCCTCCCACCCCACAGGGACCCACATGTCCTGCCCCATAGGAACCCAGGCCTCCTGCCCCACAGACACCCAGCCCTCCCGCCCCACGGGGACCCACACGTCCCGCCCCACAGACACCCAGGCCTCCCGCCCCACAGGAACCCAGGCCTCCCACCCCACGGGGACCCACATGTCCTGCCCCACAGACACCCAGCCTCCCGCCCCACAGGAACCCAGGCCTCCCGCCCCACGGGGACCCACGCGTGGGCCCCCCGGCTCACCAGCCCCAGGTGCCGCAGGCGGGTGCCCAGCTGCTGGAGGCCGGCGCTGGCGGTGGCCAGGGCACGCGTCACCCGGGCCAGGTCCCTGCGGGCGCCCTCCCGCTGCCGCTGCGCCTGCCCCAGCCGCAGCTGCGCCGCCCCGCGCCCTGCCGGACCCACCGCTGCCGACCCACAGCACCCCACAGCGCCCCACACCCACCCACGGCACCCCACACCCACCCCCAGGACCCACAGCGCTCTGCCGGACCCACTGCTGCCGACCCACGGTGCCCCACAGCGCCCCACACCCACCCATGGCACCGCACACCCACCCCCAGGGATGCCCACCGCCCTGCTGGACCCACCACTGCTGACCCACGGCGCCCCACACCCACCCACGGCACCCCACACCCACTCCCAGGGACCCCCACCGCCCTGCCGGACCCACCGCTGCCGACCCACAGCACCCCACACCCACCCCAGGGACCCCCACCGCCCTGCCGGACCCACCGCTGCCGACCCACAGCACCCCACACCCACCCCCAGGGACCCCCACCGCCCTGCCGGACCCACCGCTGCCGACCCACGGCACCCCACAGCACCCCACAGCGCCCCACACTGACCCACGGCACCCCCACACTGACCCACCCCGACTCACCGTCCTCCAAGGACCCCCCACCACCCTGCTGGACCCACCGCTGCCGACCCACACCGACCCCACAGCACCCCACACCCACCCCCAGCACCCCCACGCTGGCCCCCAGCGCCCCTGTCCCCATGTCCCCCTGTCCCCGTGTGTCCCCCCTGTCCCCTTGTCCCCACTGACCCCGATGGCCGCTCTCAGTGGCAGCGCAGTCCCCCCCATCCCCATGTCCCCCCCTGTCCCCTTGTCCCCATGTCCCCCCTGTCCCCATGTCCCCCTGTCCCCTTGTCCCCTTGTCCCCCCTGTCCCCATGTCCCCCCCATCCCCATGTCCCCACTGTCCCCCCATCCCATGTCCCCCCCTGTCCCATGTCCCCTTGTCCCCCCGTCCCCATGTCCCCCCTGTCCCCTTGTCCCCTTGTCCCCCTCTGTCCCCTTGTCCCCCGTGTCCCCCCTGTCCCCATGTCCCCTCATCCCCTGTCCCCGCTGACCCCAATGGCCGCCCCGGGTGGCAGTGCAGTCCCCCCTGTCCCCATGTCCCCCCTGTCCCCTTGTCCCCTTGTCCCCCCTGTCTCCATGTCCCCCCTGTCCCCTTGTCCCCTTGTCCCCCCTGTCCCCTTGTCCCCCGTGTCCCCCTGTCCCCTTGTCCCCATGTCCCCATGTCCCCCCTGTCCCCCTGTCCCCTGTCCCCGCTGACCCCAATGGCCGCCCGGGTGCCCCTGCAGCCGCTCCAGCCGCTGTCCCAGCGCCGCCGCCTGCGCCCGCAGCTCCCCCAGGGCCAGCGCGTTCCCCCGGGCCACCGCCACCAGCCCCCGGGCCACCAGCCCCCGGCCACCGCCTCGCGGGCCACCCGCTGCGGGGACAGACACGGCCGGGGGCTGGGGACGGGGGGACACGGGGACACGGGGACAGGGGGGACATGGGGAGAGGGGGAGAGGGGGACATGGCCGCGGGCTGGGGACAGGGGGACGTGGGGACAGGGGGACACAGGGACAGGGGGACATGGGGACACGGGGACACGGGGATGCGGGGACAGGGGGACACGGGCCATGGGATGCGGGACAGGGGGACATGGGCCTGTGGGGACATGGGGACATGGGGACATGGGGACAGAGGCCCATGGGGACGTGGCATGGGGACATGGGGCTGAAGGGACCGGGGGACATGGGGACGTGGGGACCAGCCGGGCCACCCCCTGCCCCACCGCCTGCCATGGGGACACGGGGACATGGGGACACGGGGACATGGGGACAGGGGGGGACGTGGGGACGCAGGGGACAGGGGGTCATGGGGACAGGGGGGGACATGGGGACATGGGGACAGGGGGGGACATGGGTGGACATGGGGACGCAGGGACATGGGGACGGGGGGGACGTGGGGACGCAGGGACATGGAGATGCAGGGGGACATGGGGACACAGGGACATGGGGACACGGGGACATGGGGACAGGGGGGGACATGGGGACATGGGGGGACATGGGGACACAGGGACATGGGGACACGGGGACATGGGGACAGGGGGGGACATGGGGACATGGGGGGACATGGGGACACAGGGACATGGGGACAGGGGGGACATGGGGGGACATGGGGACGGGGGGGACATGGGGACGGCAGGGACACGGGGACGCAGGGACATGGACATGGGGGGACGCAGGGACACGGGGACCCGGGGACCCGCTGGGCCCCCCATGGGGCCGTGGGGACACGCAGGTGGGATGTGGGGACACGGGGACACGGGGGGGGCCGTGGGGCGGGGGGGGGGGGTGGGGGGCCAGGTCCTCACCTGGGGGGTGGTGCCGGGGGAGGGGCCCCGCGGGCGGGGGGGGGCGCTGGGGGGGGGGCGGGGGGGGGGGCTCCCTCCGGCTCCTCCTCCGGCTGCGGCGCCTCCGGGGGGGGGACGGGGGGGGGGACACCGTCCCGGCCTGGGGACAGCGACCCCCACCTGTGTCCCCCCCGGCCCCACAGATCCCCCCCAGGACTCCCCCCAGGACCCCCAAGCCCCCCCGTGTGCCCCCCATATGACCCCCCCCAGCCCCTCATGTCCCCCCCCAGCCCCCCCGTGTGCCCCCCTAGGACCTCCCCAGCCCCCCAGGACCCCCCCCCCAGGACCCCCCCCATGACCCCCCCATGTCCCCCCCCCCTCGTGTGCCCCCTAGGACCACCCCAGCCCCCCAGGACCCCCCCCAGGACCCCCCCAGCCCCCCCGTGTGCCCCCCTAGGACCCCCCCAGTCCCCCAGGACCCCCCCTAGGACCCCCCCATGGCCCCCATGTCCCCCCCCCCTCGTGTGCCCCCCTAGGACCCCCCCAGCCCCCCAGGACCCCCCCAGGACCCCTCAGCCCCCCGTGTGCCCCCCATATGACCCCCCCCAGCCCCTCATGTCCTCCCCCAGCCCCCCCCGTGTGCCCCCCTAGGACCTCCCCAGCCCCCCAGGACCCCCCCCAGGACCCCCCCAGCCCCCCCGTGTGCCCCCCTAGACCCCCCCAGCCCCCAGGACCCCCCCTAGGACCCCCCCCATGGCCCCCCGTGTGCCCCCCTAGGACCCCCCCAGCCCCCCAGGACCCCCCTAGGACCCCCCCCATGGCCCCCCGTGTGCCCCCCTAGGACCCCCCCAGCCCCCCAGGACCCCCCCTAGGACCCCCCCAGGACCCCCCCCATGGCCCCCCATGTCCCCCCCCTCCCTCGTGTGCCCCCCTAGGACCCCCCCAGCCCCCCAGGACCCCCCCCAGGACCCCCCCAGCCCCCCCGTGTGCCCCCCTAGGACCCCCCCAGCCCCCCAGGACCCCCCCTAGGACCCCCCCCATGGCCCCCCATGTCCCCCCCCGCCGTGTGCCCCCCTAGGACCCACTCAGCCCCCCGTGTCCCCCCCCAACCCCCCCTTGTGCCCCCCTAGGACCCCCCCCAGCCCCCCCGTGTGCCCCCCCCAGGATCCCCCAGGTCCCCGTCCCCCCCCCCGTGTGCCCCCCAGGTCCCCCCCAGCCCCCCAAATGTCCCCCCCCCAGCCCAGCCCCTGCCCCCCAACTCCCCCCCCGCCCCCCTGCCACGTACCGGCCCCGGTGGGTCCCGGCCCGGCTCCTCCTTCGGCCTCCGCGGCCGCCCGACCCCCACCGCCTGGGGGGCACCGGCTCTGCGGGGGGGCTCGGCACCGCCCTGCCCCACAGACACCCCCCGCCCCATGGACACCCGCCCTGCCCCAGAGCCCCACAGACACCCAGCCTGCCCCACTGACACTCACCCTGCCCATAACCCCATGGGGACCCCCTCTGCCCCATAGCCCCACGGGGACCCCCCTGCCCCATAGCCCCACAGGGACCCACCCTGCCCCATAGACACCTGCCCTGCCCCATAACCCCATGGGGACCCCCTCTGCCCCATAGCCCCACGGACACGCCCCCTGCCCCACGGGACCCTCCCTGCCCCATAGCCCCACGGGGACCCACCCTGCCCATAGACACCTGCCCTGCCCCATAACCCCATGGGGACCCCCCCTGCCCCATAGACACCCACCCTGCCCCACAGAGACCCATCCTACCCCATAGCCCCACGGGCACCCACCCTGCCCCATGGACACCCACCCTGCCCCACAGAGACCCATCCTACCCCCATAGCCCCACGGACACCCCCCTGCCCATAGACACCCATCCTGCCCATAGCCCCAAGGACACCCACCCTGCCCCATGGACGCCTGCCCTGCCCCATAGACCCCACGGGGACCAAGGTGCCCCGTGGGGACTTGACCTGCCCCACGGGGACCCGGTCTCCCCATCTCCCCCCTGCCCCACAGACCCCCCCCACCCCCCCCCCTACCGGCTGTTGGTGGGGCCCCCCCCGGCCCCCCCGGCGTGGGGCGCGTGTCCCCGCAGCTCCCGCAGCTGCCGCCGTCGCCGGCCCAGCTCGGCCTCCAGCCGCTGCAGGCGACCCCGCGCGACCCCCGCCTCCTCCTGCCCCACGGCGGGACCCACCGTGGGACCCCCGCCATGGGACGCCCCACCCCCGGGCCCCCCCACCCCACGGCACCCCACGGGATCCCCCCACCCCGGGGTGACAGAGCCTGCGCCCATTCCCAGCCCTGTCCCCGTGCGGGTGTGTGGGGTGGAGGTGTGGGGCAGAGCTATGGGGCGGTGTGGGGCGCGATGGGGCGGGCTGTAGGGTGGAACTGTGGGGCGGCGTAGGGAGGTGTGGGTCACTGTGGGGCGGTGTGTGGGTTGCTGTGGGGTGGTGTGTGCGTTGCTGTGGGGTGGCTGTGGGTCGCGGTGGGGCGCTGTGGGTCGGTGTGGGTCGCGGTGGGGCTGTGTGTGGGGCGGTGTGGGGTGGCTGTGGGTCGCGGTGGGTCGTGGTGGGGTGGCGTGGGTCGGTGTGGGTCACGGTGGGGCTGTGTGTGGGGCAGTGTGGGGTGGCTGTGGGTCGCAGTGGGGCGGTGTGGGTCAGTGTGGGTCGCGGTGGTGCTGTGTGTGGGGCGGTGTGGGGCGGCTGTGGGTGGCGGTGGGGCTGTGTGTGGGGTGGTGTGGGGCGGTGTGGGTGGGTGCAGCTGTGTGTGGGTCGCGGTGGGGCGGTGTGGGGCGGTGTGGGGCAGCGGTGGGTGGCGGTGGGGCTGTGTGTGGGGCGGTGTGGGGCAGTGTGGGTCACGGTGGTCGCGGTGGGGTGGTGTGGGGCGGCTGTGGGTGGCTGTGGGTGGCGGTGGGGCTGTGTGTGGGTCGCGGTGGGGCTGTTGTGTGGGGCGGTGTGGGTTGCGGTGGGACGGTGTGGGGCGGTGTGGGTCGGTGTGGTCGCGGTGGGGCTGTGTGTGGGGCGGTGTGGGGCGGTGTGGGTCGCGGTGGGGCTGTGTGTGGGTCGCGGTGGGGCGGTGTGGGGCGGTGTGGGGGGGGTGGGGCTGTGTGTGGGGCGGTGTGGGGGGGTGGGGCTGTGTGTGGGGCGGTGTGGGGCGGTGTGGGGCGGCGGTGGGTGGCGGTGGGGCGGTGTGTGGGCGGTGTGGGGCGGTACCTGGAGGTGCGCCCCCAGGCGGCGGTACAGCGCCCCCACCCGCTCCGCCTCCTCCGCGCGCAGCAGCCGCCGCGTCACGGCCCCGCGCAGCGCTCGCGCCTTGGGGGGGGGGACACGGACCCTCAGGAGGGGGTCACGAGGTCACGGGGTCACGAGGTCACGGGGTCACAGGGTCACGGGGAAGGGGGTCACGGGGGGGGGGTCACCCTGCGGGGACGCGGCGGGAAGGGGGGGGGGCACGCGGGGTCAAGGGTCATGGAAGGGTCACAGGGTCATGGGGGGGTCACAAGGTCACGGGGTCACAGGGGGTCACACACGGACCGGGGGTGTCATGGGGGGGGTGTCACCCTGCGGGGTCACAGGGGTCATGGGGGGTCATGGCGGGGTCATGGGGGTCATGGCGGGGTCACGGAGGGTCACAGGGGTCATGGGGGTCACGGAGGTCACAGCGGGGTCACGGGGTCACAGCAGGGTCAGGGGAATGAGGTCACGAGAGGTCACAGG
>NW_026961757.1:0-145127 GCF_963924245.1 Chroicocephalus ridibundus | reverse complement strand
CCGAGAAAGTCTAAACATAATCCTCACTTTTCCCTCCTGGCACTTTCCCTGTAGGAGATACCGCAAGACGTTTCTGTATATTGGGCACAGCGCTCTGCAGGGTGTTAGCAGAGAGTTTCCCGGGACAGTGAAACCCTATATCAGAGACACTGAGAAGAAGCCCCAACGTTCCTTCCAGGCACTTTCAGTGTGGGTGCCTTCTCGACGTGGTTCCTGGTTTCACTGCAGCTCTGAAGAGAATGTTAGCAAAGAGGTAATCGGGACAGCGCAAACAGTACTCAAAGACAGGGAGAGCAAGCTCTCTCTTGGCACTTTGGATGTGGGACATACAGCGAGATGTTTGCTGCTTTTACATTTGGCTGTTGGGAGATTTACAGCACAAAGATATCTAGTTGATTTGAAGCAGTTCCGAGAAAGTCTAAACATAATCCTCACTTTTCCCTCCTGGCACTTTCCCTGTAGGAGATACCGCAAGACGTTTCTGTATATTGGGCACAGCGCTCTGCAGGGTGTTAGCAGAGAGTTTCCCGGGACAGTGAAACCCTATATCAGAGACACTGAGAAGAAGCCCCAACGTTCCTTCCAGGCACTTTCAGTGTGGGTGCCTTCTCCACGTGGTTCCTGGTTTCACTGCAGCTCTGAAGAGAATGTTAGCAAAGAGGTAATCGGGACAGTGCAAACAGTACTCAAAGACAGGGAGAGCAAGCTCTCTCTTGGCACTTTGGATGTGGGACATACAGCGAGATGTTTGCTGCTTTTACATTTGGCTGTTGGGAGATTTACAGCACAAAGATATCTAGTTGATTTGAAGCAGTTCCGAGAAAGTCTAAACATAATCCTCACTTTTCCCTCCTGGCACTTTCCCTGTAGGAGATACCGCAAGACGTTTCTGTATATTGGGCACAGCGCTCTGCAGGGTGTTAGCAGAGAGTTTCCCGGGACAGTGAAACCCTATATCAGAGACACTGAGAAGAAGCCCCAATGTTCCCTCCAGGCACTTTCAGTGTGGGTGCCTTCTCCACGTGGTTCCTGGTTTCACTGCAGCTCTGAAGAGAATGTTAGCAAAGAGGTAATCGGGACAGCGCAAACAGTACTCAAAGACAGGGAGAGCAAGCTCTCTCTTGGCACTTTGGATGTGGGACATACAGCGAGATGTTTGCTGCTTTTACATTTGGCTGTTGGGAGATTTACAGCACAAAGATATCTAGTTGATTTGAAGCAGTTCCGAGAAAGTCTAAACATAATCCTCACTTTTCCCTCCTGGCACTTTCCCTGTAGGAGATACCGCAAGACGTTTCTGTATATTGGGCACAGCGCTCTGCAGGGTGTTAGCAGAGAGTTTCCCGGGACAGTGAAACCCTATATCAGAGACACTGAGAAGAAGCCCCAACGTTCCTTCCAGGCACTTTCAGTGTGGGTGCCTTCTCCACGTGGTTCCTGGTTTCACTGCAGCTCTGAAGAGAATGTTAGCAAAGAGGTAATCGGGACAGTGCAAACAGTACTCAAAGACAGGGAGAGCAAGCTCTCTCTTGGCACTTTGGATGTGGGACATACAGCGAGATGTTTGCTGCTTTTACATTTGGCTGTTGGGAGATTTACAGCACAAAGATATCTAGTTGATTTGAAGCAGTTCCGAGAAAGTCTAAACATAATCCTCACTTTTCCCTCCTGGCACTTTCCCTGTAGGAGATACCGCAAGACGTTTCTGTATATTGGGCACAGTGCTCTGCAGGGTGTTAGCAGAGAGTTTCCCGGGACAGTGAAACCCTATATCAGAGACACTGAGAAGAAGCCCCAATGTTCCCTCCAGGCACTTTCAGTGTGGGTGCCTTCTCCACGTGGTTCCTGGTTTCACTGCAGCTCTGAAGAGAATGTTAGCAAAGAGGTAATCGGACAGTGCAAACAGTACTCAAAGACAGGGAGAGCAAGCTCTCTCTTGGCACTTTGGATGTGGGACATACAGCGAGATGTTTGCTGCTTTTACATTTGGCTGTTGGAGATTTACAGCACAAAGATATCTAGTTGATTTGAAGCAGTTCCGAGAAAGTCTAAACATAATCCTCACTTTTCCCTCCTGGCACTTTCCCTGTAGGAGATACCGCAAGACGTTTCTGTATATTGGGCACAGCGCTCTGCAGGGTGTTAGCAGAGAGTTTCCCGGGACAGTGAAACCCTATATCAGAGACACTGAGAAGAAGCCCCAATGTTCCCTCCAGGCACTTTCAGTGTGGGTGCCTTCTCCACGTGGTTCCTGGTTTCACTGCAGCTCTGAAGAGAATGTTATCAAAGAGGTAATCGGGACAGTGCAAACAGTACTCAAAGACAGGGAGAGCAAGCTCTCTCTTGGCACTTTGGATGTGGGACATACAGCGAGATGTTTGCTGCTTTTACATTTGGCTGTTGGGAGATTTACAGCACAAAGATATCTAGTTGATTTGAAGCAGTTCCGAGAAAGTCTAAACATAATCCTCACTTTTCCCTCCTGGCACTTTCCCTGTAGGAGATACCGCAAGACGTTTCTGTATATTGGGCACAGCGCTCTGCAGGGTGTTAGCAGAGAGTTTCCCGGGACAGTGAAACCCTATATCAGAGACACTGAGAAGAAGCCCCAATGTTCCCTCCAGGCACTTTCAGTGTGGGTGCCTTCTCCACGTGGTTCCTGGTTTCACTGCAGCTCTGAAGAGAATGTTAGCAAAGAGGTAATCGGGACAGCGCAAACAGTACTCAAAGACAGGGAGAGCAAGCTCTCTCTTGGCACTTTGGATGTGGGACATACAGCGAGATGTTTGCTGCTTTTACATTTGGCTGTTGGGAGATTTACAGCACAAAGATATCTAGTTGATTTGAAGCAGTTCCGAGAAAGTCTAAACATAATCCTCACTTTTCCCTCCTGGCACTTTCCCTGTAGGAGATACCGCAAGACGTTTCTGTATATTGGGCACAGCGCTCTGCAGGGTGTTAGCAGAGAGTTTCCCGGGACAGTGAAACCCTATATCAGAGACACTGAGAAGAAGCCCCAACGTTCCTTCCAGGCACTTTCAGTGTGGGTGCCTTCTCCACGTGGTTCCTGGTTTCACTGCAGCTCTGAAGAGAATGTTAGCAAAGAGGTAATCGGGACAGCGCAAACAGTACTCAAAGACAGGGAGAGCAAGCTCTCTCTTGGCACTTTGGATGTGGGACATACAGCGAGATGTTTGCTGCTTTTACATTTGGCTGTTGGGAGATTTACAGCACAAAGATATCTAGTTGATTTGAAGCAGTTCCGAGAAAGTCTAAACATAATCCTCACTTTTCCCTCCTGGCACTTTCCCTGTAGGAGATACCGCAAGACGTTTCTGTATATTGGGCACAGCGCTCTGCAGGGTGTTAGCAGAGAGTTTCCCGGGACAGTGAAACCCTATATCAGAGACACTGAGAAGAAGCCCCAACGTTCCCTCCAGGCACTTTCAGTGTGGGTGCCTTCTCCACGTGGTTCCTGGTTTCACTGCAGCTCTGAAGAGAATGTTAGCAAAGAGGTAATCGGACAGCGCAAACAGTACTCAAAGACAGGGAGAGCAAGCTCTCATTACTCTCTTGGCACTTTGGATGTGGGACATACAGCGAGATGTTTGCTGCTTTTACATTTGGCTGTTGGGAGATTTACAGCACAAAGATATCTAGTTGATTTGAAGCAGTTCCGAGAAAGTCTAAACATAATCCTCACTTTTCCCTCCTGGCACTTTCCCTGTAGGAGATACCGCAAGACGTTTCTGTATATTGGGCACAGCGCTCTGCAGGGTGTTAGCAGAGAGTTTCCCGGGACAGTGAAACCCTATATCAGAGACACTGAGAAGAAGCCCCAACGTTCCTTCCAGGCACTTTCAGTGTGGGTGCCTTCTCCACGTGGTTCCTGGTTTCACTGCAGCTCTGAAGAGAATGTTAGCAAAGAGGTAATCGGGACAGCGCAAACAGTACTCAAAGACAGGGAGAGCAAGCTCTCTCTTGGCACTTTGGATGTGGGACATACAGCGAGATGTTTGCTGCTTTTACATTTGGCTGTTGGGAGATTTACAGCACAAAGATATCTAGTTGATTTGAAGCAGTTCCGAGAAAGTCTAAACATAATCCTCACTTTTCCCTCCTGGCACTTTCCCTGTAGGAGATACCGCAAGACGTTTCTGTATATTGGGCACAGCGCTCTGCAGGGTGTTAGCAGAGACTTTCCCGGGACAGTGAAACCCGACATCAGAGACACTGAGAAGAAGCCCCAATGTTCCCTCCAGGCACTTTCAGTGTGGGTGCCTTCTCCACGTGGTTCCTGGTTTCACTGCAGCTCTGAAGAGAATGTTAGCAAAGAGGTAATCGGGACAGTGCAAACAGTACTCAAAGACAGGGAGAGCAAGCTCTACATTACTCTCTTGGCACTTTGGATGTGGGACATACAGCGAGATGTTTGCTGCTTTTGCGTTTGGCTGTTGGGAGATTTACAGCACAAAGATATCTAGTTGATTTGAAGCAGTTCCGAGAAAGTCTAAGCATAATCCTCACTTTTCCCTCCTGGCACTTTCCCTGTAGGGGATACCGCAAGACGTTTCTGTATATTGGGCACAGCGCTCTGCAGGGTGTTAGCAGAGAGTTTCCCGGGACAGTGAAACCCTATATCAGAGACACTGAGAAGAAGCCCCAATGTTCCCTCCAGGCACTTTCAGTGTGGGTGCCTTCTCCACGTGGTTCCTGGTTTCACTGCAGCTCTGAAGAGAATGTTAGCAAAGAGGTAATCGGGACAGCGCAAACAGTACTCAAAGACAGGGAGAGCAAGCTCTCTCTTGGCACTTTGGATGTGGGACATACAGCGAGATGTTTGCTGCTTTTACATTTGGCTGTTGGGAGATTTACAGCACAAAGATATCTAGTTGATTTGAAGCAGTTCCGAGAAAGTCTAAACATAATCCTCACTTTTCCCTCCTGGCACTTTCCCTGTAGGAGATACCGCAAGACGTTTCTGTATATTGGGCACAGCGCTCTGCAGGGTGTTAGCAGAGAGTTTCCCGGGACAGTGAAACCCTATATCAGAGACACTGAGAAGAAGCCCCAATGTTCCCTCCAGGCACTTTCAGTGTGGGTGCCTTCTCCACGTGGTTCCTGGTTTCACTGCAGCTCTGAAGAGAATGTTATCAAAGAGGTAATCGGGACAGTGCAAACAGTACTCAAAGACAGGGAGAGCAAGCTCTCTCTTGGCACTTTGGATGTGGGACATACAGCGAGATGTTTGCTGCTTTTACATTTGGCTGTTGGGAGATTTACAGCACAAAGATATCTAGTTGATTTGAAGCAGTTCCGAGAAAGTCTAAACATAATCCTCACTTTTCCCTCCTGGCACTTTCCCTGTAGGAGATACCGCAAGACGTTTCTGTATATTGGGCACAGCGCTCTGCAGGGTGTTAGCAGAGAGTTTCCCGGGACAGTGAAACCCTATATCAGAGACACTGAGAAGAAGCCCCAATGTTCCCTCCAGGCACTTTCAGTGTGGGTGCCTTCTCCACGTGGTTCCTGGTTTCACTGCAGCTCTGAAGAGAATGTTAGCAAAGAGGTAATCGGGACAGCGCAAACAGTACTCAAAGACAGGGAGAGCAAGCTCTCTCTTGGCACTTTGGATGTGGGACATACAGCGAGATGTTTGCTGCTTTTACATTTGGCTGTTGGGAGATTTACAGCACAAAGATATCTAGTTGATTTGAAGCAGTTCCGAGAAAGTCTAAACATAATCCTCACTTTTCCCTCCTGGCACTTTCCCTGTAGGAGATACCGCAAGACGTTTCTGTATATTGGGCACAGCGCTCTGCAGGGTGTTAGCAGAGAGTTTCCCGGGACAGTGAAACCCTATATCAGAGACACTGAGAAGAAGCCCCAACGTTCCTTCCAGGCACTTTCAGTGTGGGTGCCTTCTCCACGTGGTTCCTGGTTTCACTGCAGCTCTGAAGAGAATGTTAGCAAAGAGGTAATCGGGACAGCGCAAACAGTACTCAAAGACAGGGAGAGCAAGCTCTCTCTTGGCACTTTGGATGTGGGACATACAGCGAGATGTTTGCTGCTTTTACATTTGGCTGTTGGGAGATTTACAGCACAAAGATATCTAGTTGATTTGAAGCAGTTCCGAGAAAGTCTAAACATAATCCTCACTTTTCCCTCCTGGCACTTTCCCTGTAGGAGATACCGCAAGACGTTTCTGTATATTGGGCACAGCGCTCTGCAGGGTGTTAGCAGAGAGTTTCCCGGGACAGTGAAACCCTATATCAGAGACACTGAGAAGAAGCCCCAATGTTCCCTCCAGGCACTTTCAGTGTGGGTGCCTTCTCCACGTGGTTCCTGGTTTCACTGCAGCTCTGAAGAGAATGTTAGCAAAGAGGTAATCGGGACAGTGCAAACAGTACTCAAAGACAGGGAGAGCAAGCTCTACATTACTCTCTTGGCACTTTGGATGTGGGACATACAGCGAGATGTTTGCTGCTTTTGCGTTTGGCTGTTGGGAGATTTACAGCACAAAGATATCTAGTTGATTTGAAGCAGTTCCGAGAAAGTCTAAGCATAATCCTCACTTTTCCCTCCTGGCACTTTCCCTGTAGGGGATACCGCAAGACGTTTCTGTATATTGGGCACAGCGCTCTGCAGGGTGTTAGCAGAGAGTTTCCCGGGACAGTGAAACCCTATATCAGAGACACTGAGAAGAAGCCCCAATGTTCCCTCCAGGCACTTTCAGTGTGGGTGCCTTCTCCACGTGGTTCCTGGTTTCACTGCAGCTCTGAAGAGAATGTTAGCAAAGAGGTAATCGGGACAGCGCAAACAGTACTCAAAGACAGGGAGAGCAAGCTCTCTCTTGGCACTTTGGATGTGGGACATACAGCGAGATGTTTGCTGCTTTTACATTTGGCTGTTGGGAGATTTACAGCACAAAGATATCTAGTTGATTTGAAGCAGTTCCGAGAAAGTCTAAACATAATCCTCACTTTTCCCTCCTGGCACTTTCCCTGTAGGAGATACCGCAAGACGTTTCTGTATATTGGGCACAGCGCTCTGCAGGGTGTTAGCAGAGAGTTTCCCGGGACAGTGAAACCCTATATCAGAGACACTGAGAAGAAGCCCCAACGTTCCCTCCAGGCACTTTCAGTGTGGGTGCCTTCTCCACGTGGTTCCTGGTTTCACTGCAGCTCTGAAGAGAATGTTATCAAAGAGGTAATCGGGACAGTGCAAACAGTACTCAAAGACAGGGAGAGCAAGCTCTCTCTTGGCACTTTGGATGTGGGACATACAGCGAGATGTTTGCTGCTTTTACATTTGGCTGTTGGGAGATTTACAGCACAAAGATATCTAGTTGATTTGAAGCAGTTCCGAGAAAGTCTAAACATAATCCTCACTTTTCCCTCCTGGCACTTTCCCTGTAGGAGATACCGCAAGACGTTTCTGTATATTGGGCACAGCGCTCTGCAGGGTGTTAGCAGAGAGTTTCCCGGGACAGTGAAACCCTATATCAGAGACACTGAGAAGAAGCCCCAACGTTCCCTCCAGGCACTTTCAGTGTGGGTGCCTTCTCCACGTGGTTCCTGGTTTCACTGCAGCTCTGAAGAGAATGTTATCAAAGAGGTAATCGGGACAGTGCAAACAGTACTCAAAGACAGGGAGAGCAAGCTCTCTCTTGGCACTTTGGATGTGGGACATACAGCGAGATGTTTGCTGCTTTTACATTTGGCTGTTGGGAGATTTACAGCACAAAGATATCTAGTTGATTTGAAGCAGTTCCGAGAAAGTCTAAACATAATCCTCACTTTTCCCTCCTGGCACTTTCCCTGTAGGAGATACCGCAAGACGTTTCTGTATATTGGGCACAGCGCTCTGCAGGGTGTTAGCAGAGAGTTTCCCGGGACAGTGAAACCCTATATCAGAGACACTGAGAAGAAGCCCCAATGTTCCCTCCAGGCACTTTCAGTGTGGGTGCCTTCTCCACGTGGTTCCTGGTTTCACTGCAGCTCTGAAGAGAATGTTAGCAAAGAGGTAATCGGGACAGCGCAAACAGTACTCAAAGACAGGGAGAGCAAGCTCTCTCTTGGCACTTTGGATGTGGGACATACAGCGAGATGTTTGCTGCTTTTACATTTGGCTGTTGGGAGATTTACAGCACAAAGATATCTAGTTGATTTGAAGCAGTTCCGAGAAAGTCTAAACATAATCCTCACTTTTCCCTCCTGGCACTTTCCCTGTAGGAGATACCGCAAGACGTTTCTGTATATTGGGCACAGCGCTCTGCAGGGTGTTAGCAGAGAGTTTCCCGGGACAGTGAAACCCTATATCAGAGACACTGAGAAGAAGCCCCAACGTTCCTTCCAGGCACTTTCAGTGTGGGTGCCTTCTCCACGTGGTTCCTGGTTTCACTGCAGCTCTGAAGAGAATGTTAGCAAAGAGGTAATCGGGACAGCGCAAACAGTACTCAAAGACAGGGAGAGCAAGCTCTCTCTTGGCACTTTGGATGTGGGACATACAGCGAGATGTTTGCTGCTTTTACATTTGGCTGTTGGGAGATTTACAGCACAAAGATATCTAGTTGATTTGAAGCAGTTCCGAGAAAGTCTAAACATAATCCTCACTTTTCCCTCCTGGCACTTTCCCTGTAGGAGATACCGCAAGACGTTTCTGTATATTGGGCACAGCGCTCTGCAGGGTGTTAGCAGAGAGTTTCCCGGGACAGTGAAACCCTATATCAGAGACACTGAGAAGAAGCCCCAATGTTCCCTCCAGGCACTTTCAGTGTGGGTGCCTTCTCCACGTGGTTCCTGGTTTCACTGCAGCTCTGAAGAGAATGTTAGCAAAGAGGTAATCGGGACAGTGCAAACAGTACTCAAAGACAGGGAGAGCAAGCTCTACATTACTCTCTTGGCACTTTGGATGTGGGACATACAGCGAGATGTTTGCTGCTTTTGCGTTTGGCTGTTGGGAGATTTACAGCACAAAGATATCTAGTTGATTTGAAGCAGTTCCGAGAAAGTCTAAGCATAATCCTCACTTTTCCCTCCTGGCACTTTCCCTGTAGGGGATACCGCAAGACGTTTCTGTATATTGGGCACAGCGCTCTGCAGGGTGTTAGCAGAGAGTTTCCCGGGACAGTGAAACCCTATATCAGAGACACTGAGAAGAAGCCCCAATGTTCCCTCCAGGCACTTTCAGTGTGGGTGCCTTCTCCACGTGGTTCCTGGTTTCACTGCAGCTCTGAAGAGAATGTTAGCAAAGAGGTAATCGGGACAGCGCAAACAGTACTCAAAGACAGGGAGAGCAAGCTCTCTCTTGGCACTTTGGATGTGGGACATACAGCGAGATGTTTGCTGCTTTTACATTTGGCTGTTGGGAGATTTACAGCACAAAGATATCTAGTTGATTTGAAGCAGTTCCGAGAAAGTCTAAACATAATCCTCACTTTTCCCTCCTGGCACTTTCCCTGTAGGAGATACCGCAAGACGTTTCTGTATATTGGGCACAGCGCTCTGCAGGGTGTTAGCAGAGAGTTTCCCGGGACAGTGAAACCCTATATCAGAGACACTGAGAAGAAGCCCCAACGTTCCCTCCAGGCACTTTCAGTGTGGGTGCCTTCTCCACGTGGTTCCTGGTTTCACTGCAGCTCTGAAGAGAATGTTATCAAAGAGGTAATCGGGACAGTGCAAACAGTACTCAAAGACAGGGAGAGCAAGCTCTCTCTTGGCACTTTGGATGTGGGACATACAGCGAGATGTTTGCTGCTTTTACATTTGGCTGTTGGGAGATTTACAGCACAAAGATATCTAGTTGATTTGAAGCAGTTCCGAGAAAGTCTAAACATAATCCTCACTTTTCCCTCCTGGCACTTTCCCTGTAGGAGATACCGCAAGACGTTTCTGTATATTGGGCACAGCGCTCTGCAGGGTGTTAGCAGAGAGTTTCCCGGGACAGTGAAACCCTATATCAGAGACACTGAGAAGAAGCCCCAATGTTCCCTCCAGGCACTTTCAGTGTGGGTGCCTTCTCCACGTGGTTCCTGGTTTCACTGCAGCTCTGAAGAGAATGTTAGCAAAGAGGTAATCGGGACAGTGCAAACAGTACTCAAAGACAGGGAGAGCAAGCTCTCTCTTGGCACTTTGGATGTGGGACATACAGCGAGATGTTTGCTGCTTTTACATTTGGCTGTTGGGAGATTTACAGCACAAAGATATCTAGTTGATTTGAAGCAGTTCCGAGAAAGTCTAAACATAATCCTCACTTTTCCCTCCTGGCACTTTCCCTGTAGGAGATACCGCAAGACGTTTCTGTATATTGGGCACAGCGCTCTGCAGGGTGTTAGCAGAGAGTTTCCCAGGACAGTGAAACCCTATATCAGAGACACTGAGAAGAAGCCCCAATGTTCCCTCCAGGCACTTTCAGTGTGGGTGCCTTCTCCACGTGGTTCCTGGTTTCACTGCAGCTCTGAAGAGAATGTTAGCAAAGAGGTAATCGGGACAGCGCAAACAGTACTCAAAGACAGGGAGAGCAAGCTCTCTCTTGGCACTTTGGATGTGGGACATACAGCGAGATGTTTGCTGCTTTTACATTTGGCTGTTGGGAGATTTACAGCACAAAGATATCTAGTTGATTTGAAGCAGTTCCGAGAAAGTCTAAACATAATCCTCACTTTTCCCTCCTGGCACTTTCCCTGTAGGAGATACCGCAAGACGTTTCTGTATATTGGGCACAGCGCTCTGCAGGGTGTTAGCAGAGAGTTTCCCGGGACAGTGAAACCCTATATCAGAGACACTGAGAAGAAGCCCCAACGTTCCTTCCAGGCACTTTCAGTGTGGGTGCCTTCTCCACGTGGTTCCTGGTTTCACTGCAGCTCTGAAGAGAATGTTAGCAAAGAGGTAATCGGGACAGCGCAAACAGTACTCAAAGACAGGGAGAGCAAGCTCTCTCTTGGCACTTTGGATGTGGGACATACAGCGAGATGTTTGCTGCTTTTACATTTGGCTGTTGGGAGATTTACAGCACAAAGATATCTAGTTGATTTGAAGCAGTTCCGAGAAAGTCTAAACATAATCCTCACTTTTCCCTCCTGGCACTTTCCCTGTAGGAGATACCGCAAGACGTTTCTGTATATTGGGCACAGCGCTCTGCAGGGTGTTAGCAGAGAGTTTCCCGGGACAGTGAAACCCTATATCAGAGACACTGAGAAGAAGCCCCAATGTTCCCTCCAGGCACTTTCAGTGTGGGTGCCTTCTCCACGTGGTTCCTGGTTTCACTGCAGCTCTGAAGAGAATGTTAGCAAAGAGGTAATCGGGACAGTGCAAACAGTACTCAAAGACAGGGAGAGCAAGCTCTCTCTTGGCACTTTGGATGTGGGACATACAGCGAGATGTTTGCTGCTTTTACATTTGGCTGTTGGGAGATTTACAGCACAAAGATATCTAGTTGATTTGAAGCAGTTCCGAGAAAGTCTAAACATAATCCTCACTTTTCCCTCCTGGCACTTTCCCTGTAGGAGATACCGCAAGACGTTTCTGTATATTGGGCACAGCGCTCTGCAGGGTGTTAGCAGAGAGTTTCCCGGGACAGTGAAACCCTATATCAGAGACACTGAGAAGAAGCCCCAATGTTCCCTCCAGGCACTTTCAGTGTGGGTGCCTTCTCCACGTGGTTCCTGGTTTCACTGCAGCTCTGAAGAGAATGTTAGCAAAGAGGTAATCGGGACAGCGCAAACAGTACTCAAAGACAGGGAGAGCAAGCTCTCTCTTGGCACTTTGGATGTGGGACATACAGCGAGATGTTTGCTGCTTTTACATTTGGCTGTTGGGAGATTTACAGCACAAAGATATCTAGTTGATTTGAAGCAGTTCCGAGAAAGTCTAAACATAATCCTCACTTTTCCCTCCTGGCACTTTCCCTGTAGGAGATACCGCAAGACGTTTCTGTATATTGGGCACAGCGCTCTGCAGGGTGTTAGCAGAGAGTTTCCCGGGACAGTGAAACCCTATATCAGAGACACTGAGAAGAAGCCCCAACGTTCCCTCCAGGCACTTTCAGTGTGGGTGCCTTCTCCACGTGGTTCCTGGTTTCACTGCAGCTCTGAAGAGAATGTTATCAAAGAGGTAATCGGGACAGTGCAAACAGTACTCAAAGACAGGGAGAGCAAGCTCTCTCTTGGCACTTTGGATGTGGGACATACAGCGAGATGTTTGCTGCTTTTACATTTGGCTGTTGGGAGATTTACAGCACAAAGATATCTAGTTGATTTGAAGCAGTTCCGAGAAAGTCTAAACATAATCCTCACTTTTCCCTCCTGGCACTTTCCCTGTAGGAGATACCGCAAGACGTTTCTGTATATTGGGCACAGCGCTCTGCAGGGTGTTAGCAGAGAGTTTCCCGGGACAGTGAAACCCTATATCAGAGACACTGAGAAGAAGCCCCAATGTTCCCTCCAGGCACTTTCAGTGTGGGTGCCTTCTCCACGTGGTTCCTGGTTTCACTGCAGCTCTGAAGAGAATGTTAGCAAAGAGGTAATCGGGACAGCGCAAACAGTACTCAAAGACAGGGAGAGCAAGCTCTCTCTTGGCACTTTGGATGTGGGACATACAGCGAGATGTTTGCTGCTTTTACATTTGGCTGTTGGGAGATTTACAGCACAAAGATATCTAGTTGATTTGAAGCAGTTCCGAGAAAGTCTAAACATAATCCTCACTTTTCCCTCCTGGCACTTTCCCTGTAGGAGATACCGCAAGACGTTTCTGTATATTGGGCACAGCGCTCTGCAGGGTGTTAGCAGAGAGTTTCCCGGGACAGTGAAACCCTATATCAGAGACACTGAGAAGAAGCCCCAACGTTCCTTCCAGGCACTTTCAGTGTGGGTGCCTTCTCCACGTGGTTCCTGGTTTCACTGCAGCTCTGAAGAGAATGTTAGCAAAGAGGTAATCGGGACAGCGCAAACAGTACTCAAAGACAGGGAGAGCAAGCTCTCTCTTGGCACTTTGGATGTGGGACATACAGCGAGATGTTTGCTGCTTTTACATTTGGCTGTTGGGAGATTTACAGCACAAAGATATCTAGTTGATTTGAAGCAGTTCCGAGAAAGTCTAAACATAATCCTCACTTTTCCCTCCTGGCACTTTCCCTGTAGGAGATACCGCAAGACGTTTCTGTATATTGGGCACAGCGCTCTGCAGGGTGTTAGCAGAGAGTTTCCCGGGACAGTGAAACCCTATATCAGAGACACTGAGAAGAAGCCCCAATGTTCCCTCCAGGCACTTTCAGTGTGGGTGCCTTCTCCACGTGGTTCCTGGTTTCACTGCAGCTCTGAAGAGAATGTTAGCAAAGAGGTAATCGGGACAGTGCAAACAGTACTCAAAGACAGGGAGAGCAAGCTCTCTCTTGGCACTTTGGATGTGGGACATACAGCGAGATGTTTGCTGCTTTTACATTTGGCTGTTGGGAGATTTACAGCACAAAGATATCTAGTTGATTTGAAGCAGTTCCGAGAAAGTCTAAACATAATCCTCACTTTTCCCTCCTGGCACTTTCCCTGTAGGAGATACCGCAAGACGTTTCTGTATATTGGGCACAGCGCTCTGCAGGGTGTTAGCAGAGAGTTTCCCGGGACAGTGAAACCCTATATCAGAGACACTGAGAAGAAGCCCCAATGTTCCCTCCAGGCACTTTCAGTGTGGGTGCCTTCTCCACGTGGTTCCTGGTTTCACTGCAGCTCTGAAGAGAATGTTAGCAAAGAGGTAATCGGGACAGCGCAAACAGTACTCAAAGACAGGGAGAGCAAGCTCTCTCTTGGCACTTTGGATGTGGGACATACAGCGAGATGTTTGCTGCTTTTACATTTGGCTGTTGGGAGATTTACAGCACAAAGATATCTAGTTGATTTGAAGCAGTTCCGAGAAAGTCTAAACATAATCCTCACTTTTCCCTCCTGGCACTTTCCCTGTAGGAGATACCGCAAGACGTTTCTGTATATTGGGCACAGCGCTCTGCAGGGTGTTAGCAGAGAGTTTCCCGGGACAGTGAAACCCGACATCAGAGACACTGAGAAGAAGCCCCAATATTCCCTCCAGGCACTTTCAGTGTGGGTGCCTTCTCCACGTGGTTCCTGGTTTCACTGCAGCTCTGAAGAGAATGTTAGCAAAGAGGTAATCGGGACAGTGCAAACAGTACTCAAAGACAGGGAGAGCAAGCTCTCTCTTGGCACTTTGGATGTGGGACATACAGCGAGATGTTTGCTGCTTTTACATTTGGCTGTTGGGAGATTTACAGCACAAAGATATCTAGTTGATTTGAAGCAGTTCCGAGAAAGTCTAAACATAATCCTCACTTTTCCCTCCTGGCACTTTCCCTGTAGGAGATACCGCAAGACGTTTCTGTATATTGGGCACAGCGCTCTGCAGGGTGTTAGCAGAGAGTTTCCCGGGACAGTGAAACCCTATATCAGAGACACTGAGAAGAAGCCCCAACGTTCCTTCCAGGCACTTTCAGTGTGGGTGCCTTCTCCACGTGGTTCCTGGTTTCACTGCAGCTCTGAAGAGAATGTTAGCAAAGAGGTAATCGGGACAGCGCAAACAGTACTCAAAGACAGGGAGAGCAAGCTCTCTCTTGGCACTTTGGATGTGGGACATACAGCGAGATGTTTGCTGCTTTTACATTTGGCTGTTGGGAGATTTACAGCACAAAGATATCTAGTTGATTTGAAGCAGTTCCGAGAAAGTCTAAACATAATCCTCACTTTTCCCTCCTGGCACTTTCCCTGTAGGAGATACCGCAAGACGTTTCTGTATATTGGGCACAGCGCTCTGCAGGGTGTTAGCAGAGAGTTTCCCGGGACAGTGAAACCCTATATCAGAGACACTGAGAAGAAGCCCCAATGTTCCCTCCAGGCACTTTCAGTGTGGGTGCCTTCTCCACGTGGTTCCTGGTTTCACTGCAGCTCTGAAGAGAATGTTAGCAAAGAGGTAATCGGGACAGTGCAAACAGTACTCAAAGACAGGGAGAGCAAGCTCTACATCACTCTCTTGGCACTTTGGATGTGGGACATACAGCGAGATGTTTGCTGCTTTTGCGTTTGGCTGTTGGGAGATTTACAGCACAAAGATATCTAGTTGATTTGAAGCAGTTCCGAGAAAGTCTAAGCATAATCCTCACTTTTCCCTCCTGGCACTTTCCCTGTAGGGGATACCGCAAGACGTTTCTGTATATTGGGCACAGCGCTCTGCAGGGTGTTAGCAGAGAGTTTCCCGGGACAGTGAAACCCTATATCAGAGACACTGAGAAGAAGCCCCAATGTTCCCTCCAGGCACTTTCAGTGTGGGTGCCTTCTCCACGTGGTTCCTGGTTTCACTGCAGCTCTGAAGAGAATGTTAGCAAAGAGGTAATCGGGACAGCGCAAACAGTACTCAAAGACAGGGAGAGCAAGCTCTCTCTTGGCACTTTGGATGTGGGACATACAGCGAGATGTTTGCTGCTTTTACATTTGGCTGTTGGGAGATTTACAGCACAAAGATATCTAGTTGATTTGAAGCAGTTCCGAGAAAGTCTAAACATAATCCTCACTTTTCCCTCCTGGCACTTTCCCTGTAGGAGATACCGCAAGACGTTTCTGTATATTGGGCACAGCGCTCTGCAGGGTGTTAGCAGAGAGTTTCCCGGGACAGTGAAACCCTATATCAGAGACACTGAGAAGAAGCCCCAACGTTCCCTCCAGGCACTTTCAGTGTGGGTGCCTTCTCCACGTGGTTCCTGGTTTCACTGCAGCTCTGAAGAGAATGTTATCAAAGAGGTAATCGGGACAGTGCAAACAGTACTCAAAGACAGGGAGAGCAAGCTCTCTCTTGGCACTTTGGATGTGGGACATACAGCGAGATGTTTGCTGCTTTTACATTTGGCTGTTGGGAGATTTACAGCACAAAGATATCTAGTTGATTTGAAGCAGTTCCGAGAAAGTCTAAACATAATCCTCACTTTTCCCTCCTGGCACTTTCCCTGTAGGAGATACCGCAAGACGTTTCTGTATATTGGGCACAGCGCTCTGCAGGGTGTTAGCAGAGAGTTTCCCGGGACAGTGAAACCCTATATCAGAGACACTGAGAAGAAGCCCCAACGTTCCTTCCAGGCACTTTCAGTGTGGGTGCCTTCTCCACGTGGTTCCTGGTTTCACTGCAGCTCTGAAGAGAATGTTAGCAAAGAGGTAATCGGGACAGCGCAAACAGTACTCAAAGACAGGGAGAGCAAGCTCTCTCTTGGCACTTTGGATGTGGGACATACAGCGAGATGTTTGCTGCTTTTACATTTGGCTGTTGGGAGATTTACAGCACAAAGATATCTAGTTGATTTGAAGCAGTTCCGAGAAAGTCTAAACATAATCCTCACTTTTCCCTCCTGGCACTTTCCCTGTAGGAGATACCGCAAGACGTTTCTGTATATTGGGCACAGCGCTGTGCAGGGTGTTAGCAGAGAGTTTCCCGGGACAGTGAAACCCTATATCAGAGACACTGAGAAGAAGCCCCAACGTTCCCTCCAGGCACTTTCAGTGTGGGTGCCTTCTCCACGTGGTTCCTGGTTTCACTGCAGCTCTGAAGAGAATGTTAGCAAAGAGGTAATCGGGACAGTGCAAACAGTACTCAAAGACAGGGAGAGCAAGCTCTCTCTTGGCACTTTGGATGTGGGACATACAGCGAGATGTTTGCTGCTTTTACATTTGGCTGTTGGGAGATTTACAGCACAAAGATATCTAGTTGATTTGAAGCAGTTCCGAGAAAGTCTAAACATAATCCTCACTTTTCCCTCCTGGCACTTTCCCTGTAGGAGATACCGCAAGACGTTTCTGTATATTGGGCACAGCGCTCTGCAGGGTGTTAGCAGAGAGTTTCCCGGGACAGTGAAACCCTATATCAGAGACACTGAGAAGAAGCCCCAATGTTCCCTCCAGGCACTTTCAGTGTGGGTGCCTTCTCCACGTGGTTCCTGGTTTCACTGCAGCTCTGAAGAGAATGTTAGCAAAGAGGTAATCGGGACAGTGCAAACAGTACTCAAAGACAGGGAGAGCAAGCTCTCTCTTGGCACTTTGGATGTGGGACATACAGCGAGATGTTTGCTGCTTTTACATTTGGCTGTTGGGAGATTTACAGCACAAAGATATCTAGTTGATTTGAAGCAGTTCCGAGAAAGTCTAAACATAATCCTCACTTTTCCCTCCTGGCACTTTCCCTGTAGGAGATACCGCAAGACGTTTCTGTATATTGGGCACAGCGCTCTGCAGGGTGTTAGCAGAGAGTTTCCCGGGACAGTGAAACCCTATATCAGAGACACTGAGAAGAAGCCCCAATGTTCCCTCCAGGCACTTTCAGTGTGGGTGCCTTCTCCACGTGGTTCCTGGTTTCACTGCAGCTCTGAAGAGAATGTTAGCAAAGAGGTAATCGGGACAGCGCAAACAGTACTCAAAGACAGGGAGAGCAAGCTCTCTCTTGGCACTTTGGATGTGGGACATACAGCGAGATGTTTGCTGCTTTTACATTTGGCTGTTGGGAGATTTACAGCACAAAGATATCTAGTTGATTTGAAGCAGTTCCGAGAAAGTCTAAACATAATCCTCACTTTTCCCTCCTGGCACTTTCCCTGTAGGAGATACCGCAAGACGTTTCTGTATATTGGGCACAGCGCTCTGCAGGGTGTTAGCAGAGAGTTTCCCGGGACAGTGAAACCCTATATCAGAGATACTGAGAAGAAGCCCCAACGTTCCTTCCAGGCACTTTCAGTGTGGGTGCCTTCTCCACGTGGTTCCTGGTTTCACTGCAGCTCTGAAGAGAATGTTAGCAAAGAGGTAATCGGGACAGCGCAAACAGTACTCAAAGACAGGGAGAGCAAGCTCTCTCTTGGCACTTTGGATGTGGGACATACAGCGAGATGTTTGCTGCTTTTACATTTGGCTGTTGGGAGATTTACAGCACAAAGATATCTAGTTGATTTGAAGCAGTTCCGAGAAAGTCTAAACATAATCCTCACTTTTCCCTCCTGGCACTTTCCCTGTAGGAGATACCGCAAGACGTTTCTGTATATTGGGCACAGCGCTCTGCAGGGTGTTAGCAGAGAGTTTCCCGGGACAGTGAAACCCTATATCAGAGACACTGAGAAGAAGCCCCAACGTTCCTTCCAGGCACTTTCAGTGTGGGTGCCTTCTCCACGTGGTTCCTGGTTTCACTGCAGCTCTGAAGAGAATGTTAGCAAAGAGGTAATCGGGACAGCGCAAACAGTACTCAAAGACAGGGAGAGCAAGCTCTCTCTTGGCACTTTGGATGTGGGACATACAGCGAGATGTTTGCTGCTTTTACATTTGGCTGTTGGGAGATTTACAGCACAAAGATATCTAGTTGATTTGAAGCAGTTCCGAGAAAGTCTAAACATAATCCTCACTTTTCCCTCCTGGCACTTTCCCTGTAGGAGATACCGCAAGACGTTTCTGTATATTGGGCACAGCGCTCTGCAGGGTGTTAGCAGAGAGTTTCCCGGGACAGTGAAACCCTATATCAGAGACACTGAGAAGAAGCCCCAATGTTCCCTCCAGGCACTTTCAGTGTGGGTGCCTTCTCCACGTGGTTCCTGGTTTCACTGCAGCTCTGAAGAGAATGTTAGCAAAGAGGTAATCGGGACAGTGCAAACAGTACTCAAAGACAGGGAGAGCAAGCTCTACATTACTCTCTTGGCACTTTGGATGTGGGACATACAGCGAGATGTTTGCTGCTTTTGCGTTTGGCTGTTGGGAGAGTTACAGCACAAAGATATCTAGTTGATTTGAAGCAGTTCCGAGAAAGTCTAAGCATAATCCTCACTTTTCCCTCCTGGCACTTTCCCTGTAGGGGATACCGCAAGACGTTTCTGTATATTGGGCACAGCGCTCTGCAGGGTGTTAGCAGAGAGTTTCCCGGGACAGTGAAACCCTATATCAGAGACACTGAGAAGAAGCCCCAATGTTCCCTCCAGGCACTTTCAGTGTGGGTGCCTTCTCCACGTGGTTCCTGGTTTCACTGCAGCTCTGAAGAGAATGTTAGCAAAGAGGTAATCGGGACAGCGCAAACAGTACTCAAAGACAGGGAGAGCAAGCTCTCTCTTGGCACTTTGGATGTGGGACATACAGCGAGATGTTTGCTGCTTTTACATTTGGCTGTTGGGAGATTTACAGCACAAAGATATCTAGTTGATTTGAAGCAGTTCCGAGAAAGTCTAAACATAATCCTCACTTTTCCCTCCTGGCACTTTCCCTGTAGGAGATACCGCAAGACGTTTCTGTATATTGGGCACAGCGCTCTGCAGGGTGTTAGCAGAGAGTTTCCCGGGACAGTGAAACCCTATATCAGAGACACTGAGAAGAAGCCCCAACGTTCCCTCCAGGCACTTTCAGTGTGGGTGCCTTCTCCACGTGGTTCCTGGTTTCACTGCAGCTCTGAAGAGAATGTTAGCAAAGAGGTAATCGGGACAGTGCAAACAGTACTCAAAGACAGGGAGAGCAAGCTCTCTCTTGGCACTTTGGATGTGGGACATACAGCGAGATGTTTGCTGCTTTTACATTTGGCTGTTGGGAGATTTACAGCACAAAGATATCTAGTTGATTTGAAGCAGTTCCGAGAAAGTCTAAACATAATCCTCACTTTTCCCTCCTGGCACTTTCCCTGTAGGAGATACCGCAAGACGTTTCTGTATATTGGGCACAGCGCTCTGCAGGGTGTTAGCAGAGAGTTTCCCGGGACAGTGAAACCCTATATCAGAGACACTGAGAAGAAGCCCCAACGTTCCTTCCAGGCACTTTCAGTGTGGGTGCCTTCTCCACGTGGTTCCTGGTTTCACTGCAGCTCTGAAGAGAATGTTAGCAAAGAGGTAATCGGGACAGCGCAAACAGTACTCAAAGACAGGGAGAGCAAGCTCTCTCTTGGCACTTTGGATGTGGGACATACAGCGAGATGTTTGCTGCTTTTACATTTGGCTGTTGGGAGATTTACAGCACAAAGATATCTAGTTGATTTGAAGCAGTTCCGAGAAAGTCTAAACATAATCCTCACTTTTCCCTCCTGGCACTTTCCCTGTAGGAGATACCGCAAGACGTTTCTGTATATTGGGCACAGCGCTGTGCAGGGTGTTAGCAGAGAGTTTCCCGGGACAGTGAAACCCTATATCAGAGACACTGAGAAGAAGCCCCAACGTTCCCTCCAGGCACTTTCAGTGTGGGTGCCTTCTCCACGTGGTTCCTGGTTTCACTGCAGCTCTGAAGAGAATGTTAGCAAAGAGGTAATCGGGACAGTGCAAACAGTACTCAAAGACAGGGAGAGCAAGCTCTCTCTTGGCACTTTGGATGTGGGACATACAGCGAGATGTTTGCTGCTTTTACATTTGGCTGTTGGGAGATTTACAGCACAAAGATATCTAGTTGATTTGAAGCAGTTCCGAGAAAGTCTAAACATAATCCTCACTTTTCCCTCCTGGCACTTTCCCTGTAGGAGATACCGCAAGACGTTTCTGTATATTGGGCACAGCGCTCTGCAGGGTGTTAGCAGAGAGTTTCCCGGGACAGTGAAACCCTATATCAGAGACACTGAGAAGAAGCCCCAATGTTCCCTCCAGGCACTTTCAGTGTGGGTGCCTTCTCCACGTGGTTCCTGGTTTCACTGCAGCTCTGAAGAGAATGTTAGCAAAGAGGTAATCGGGACAGCGCAAACAGTACTCAAAGACAGGGAGAGCAAGCTCTCTCTTGGCACTTTGGATGTGGGACATACAGCGAGATGTTTGCTGCTTTTACATTTGGCTGTTGGGAGATTTACAGCACAAAGATATCTAGTTGATTTGAAGCAGTTCCGAGAAAGTCTAAACATAATCCTCACTTTTCCCTCCTGGCACTTTCCCTGTAGGAGATACCGCAAGACGTTTCTGTATATTGGGCACAGCGCTCTGCAGGGTGTTAGCAGAGAGTTTCCCGGGACAGTGAAACCCTATATCAGAGATACTGAGAAGAAGCCCCAACGTTCCTTCCAGGCACTTTCAGTGTGGGTGCCTTCTCCACGTGGTTCCTGGTTTCACTGCAGCTCTGAAGAGAATGTTAGCAAAGAGGTAATCGGGACAGCGCAAACAGTACTCAAAGACAGGGAGAGCAAGCTCTCTCTTGGCACTTTGGATGTGGGACATACAGCGAGATGTTTGCTGCTTTTACATTTGGCTGTTGGGAGATTTACAGCACAAAGATATCTAGTTGATTTGAAGCAGTTCCGAGAAAGTCTAAACATAATCCTCACTTTTCCCTCCTGGCACTTTCCCTGTAGGAGATACCGCAAGACGTTTCTGTATATTGGGCACAGCGCTCTGCAGGGTGTTAGCAGAGAGTTTCCCGGGACAGTGAAACCCTATATCAGAGACACTGAGAAGAAGCCCCAACGTTCCTTCCAGGCACTTTCAGTGTGGGTGCCTTCTCCACGTGGTTCCTGGTTTCACTGCAGCTCTGAAGAGAATGTTAGCAAAGAGGTAATCGGGACAGCGCAAACAGTACTCAAAGACAGGGAGAGCAAGCTCTCTCTTGGCACTTTGGATGTGGGACATACAGCGAGATGTTTGCTGCTTTTACATTTGGCTGTTGGGAGATTTACAGCACAAAGATATCTAGTTGATTTGAAGCAGTTCCGAGAAAGTCTAAACATAATCCTCACTTTTCCCTCCTGGCACTTTCCCTGTAGGAGATACCGCAAGACGTTTCTGTATATTGGGCACAGCGCTCTGCAGGGTGTTAGCAGAGAGTTTCCCGGGACAGTGAAACCCTATATCAGAGACACTGAGAAGAAGCCCCAATGTTCCCTCCAGGCACTTTCAGTGTGGGTGCCTTCTCCACGTGGTTCCTGGTTTCACTGCAGCTCTGAAGAGAATGTTAGCAAAGAGGTAATCGGGACAGTGCAAACAGTACTCAAAGACAGGGAGAGCAAGCTCTACATTACTCTCTTGGCACTTTGGATGTGGGACATACAGCGAGATGTTTGCTGCTTTTGCGTTTGGCTGTTGGGAGAGTTACAGCACAAAGATATCTAGTTGATTTGAAGCAGTTCCGAGAAAGTCTAAGCATAATCCTCACTTTTCCCTCCTGGCACTTTCCCTGTAGGGGATACCGCAAGACGTTTCTGTATATTGGGCACAGCGCTCTGCAGGGTGTTAGCAGAGAGTTTCCCGGGACAGTGAAACCCTATATCAGAGACACTGAGAAGAAGCCCCAATGTTCCCTCCAGGCACTTTCAGTGTGGGTGCCTTCTCCACGTGGTTCCTGGTTTCACTGCAGCTCTGAAGAGAATGTTAGCAAAGAGGTAATCGGGACAGCGCAAACAGTACTCAAAGACAGGGAGAGCAAGCTCTCTCTTGGCACTTTGGATGTGGGACATACAGCGAGATGTTTGCTGCTTTTACATTTGGCTGTTGGGAGATTTACAGCACAAAGATATCTAGTTGATTTGAAGCAGTTCCGAGAAAGTCTAAACATAATCCTCACTTTTCCCTCCTGGCACTTTCCCTGTAGGAGATACCGCAAGACGTTTCTGTATATTGGGCACAGCGCTCTGCAGGGTGTTAGCAGAGAGTTTCCCGGGACAGTGAAACCCTATATCAGAGACACTGAGAAGAAGCCCCAACGTTCCCTCCAGGCACTTTCAGTGTGGGTGCCTTCTCCACGTGGTTCCTGGTTTCACTGCAGCTCTGAAGAGAATGTTATCAAAGAGGTAATCGGGACAGTGCAAACAGTACTCAAAGACAGGGAGAGCAAGCTCTCTCTTGGCACTTTGGATGTGGGACATACAGCGAGATGTTTGCTGCTTTTGCGTTTGGCTGTTGGGAGATTTACAGCACAAAGATATCTAGTTGATTTGAAGCAGTTCCGAGAAAGTCTAAGCATAATCCTCACTTTTCCCTCCTGGCACTTTCCCTGTAGGGGATACCGCAAGACGTTTCTGTATATTGGGCACAGCGCTCTGCAGGGTGTTAGCAGAGACTTTCCCGGGACAGTGAAACCCTATATCAGAGACACTGAGAAGAAGCCCCAATGTTCCCTCCAGGCACTTTCAGTGTGGGTGCCTTCTCCACGTGGTTCCTGGTTTCACTGCAGCTCTGAAGAGAATGTTAGCAAAGAGGTAATCGGGACAGCGCAAACAGTACTCAAAGACAGGGAGAGCAAGCTCTCTCTTGGCACTTTGGATGTGGGACATACAGCGAGATGTTTGCTGCTTTTACATTTGGCTGTTGGGAGATTTACAGCACAAAGATATCTAGTTGATTTGAAGCAGTTCCGAGAAAGTCTAAACATAATCCTCACTTTTCCCTCCTGGCACTTTCCCTGTAGGAGATACCGCAAGACGTTTCTGTATATTGGGCACAGCGCTCTGCAGGGTGTTAGCAGAGAGTTTCCCGGGACAGTGAAACCCTATATCAGAGACACTGAGAAGAAGCCCCAATGTTCCCTCCAGGCACTTTCAGTGTGGGTGCCTTCTCCACGTGGTTCCTGGTTTCACTGCAGCTCTGAAGAGAATGTTAGCAAAGAGGTAATCGGGACAGTGCAAACAGTACTCAAAGACAGGGAGAGCAAGCTCTCTCTTGGCACTTTGGATGTGGGACATACAGCGAGATGTTTGCTGCTTTTACATTTGGCTGTTGGGAGATTTACAGCACAAAGATATCTAGTTGATTTGAAGCAGTTCCGAGAAAGTCTAAACATAATCCTCACTTTTCCCTCCTGGCACTTTCCCTGTAGGAGATACCGCAAGACGTTTCTGTATATTGGGCACAGCGCTCTGCAGGGTGTTAGCAGAGAGTTTCCCGGGACAGTGAAACCCTATATCAGAGATACTGAGAAGAAGCCCCAACGTTCCTTCCAGGCACTTTCAGTGTGGGTGCCTTCTCTACGTGGTTCCTGGTTTCACTGCAGCTCTGAAGAGAATGTTAGCAAAGAGGTAATCGGGACAGCGCAAACAGTACTCAAAGACAGGGAGAGCAAGCTCTCTCTTGGCACTTTGGATGTGGGACATACAGCGAGATGTTTGCTGCTTTTACATTTGGCTGTTGGGAGATTTACAGCACAAAGATATCTAGTTGATTTGAAGCAGTTCCGAGAAAGTCTAAACATAATCCTCACTTTTCCCTCCTGGCACTTTCCCTGTAGGAGATACCGCAAGACGTTTCTGTATATTGGGCACAGCGCTCTGCAGGGTGTTAGCAGAGAGTTTCCCGGGACAGTGAAACCCTATATCAGAGACACTGAGAAGAAGCCCCAACGTTCCTTCCAGGCACTTTCAGTGTGGGTGCCTTCTCCACGTGGTTCCTGGTTTCACTGCAGCTCTGAAGAGAATGTTAGCAAAGAGGTAATCGGGACAGCGCAAACAGTACTCAAAGACAGGGAGAGCAAGCTCTCTCTTGGCACTTTGGATGTGGGACATACAGCGAGATGTTTGCTGCTTTTACATTTGGCTGTTGGGAGATTTACAGCACAAAGATATCTAGTTGATTTGAAGCAGTTCCGAGAAAGTCTAAGCATAATCCTCACTTTTCCCTCCTGGCACTTTCCCTGTAGGGGATACCGCAAGACATTTCTGTATATTGGGCACAGCGCTGTGCAGGGTGTTAGCAGAGACTTTCCCGGGACAGTGAAACCCTATGTCAGAGACACTGAGAAGAAGCCCCAACGTTCCCTCCAGGCACTTTCAGTGTGGGTGCCTTCTCCACGTGGTTCCTGGTTTCACTGCAGCTCTGAAGAGAATGTTAGCAAAGAGGTAATCGGGACAGCGCAAACAGTACTCAAAGACAGGGAGAGCAAGCTCTCTCTTGGCACTTTGGATGTGGGACATACAGCGAGATGTTTGCTGCTTTTACATTTGGCTGTTGGGAGATTTACAGCACAAAGATATCTAGTTGATTTGAAGCAGTTCCGAGAAAGTCTAAACATAATCCTCACTTTTCCCTCCTGGCACTTTCCCTGTAGGAGATACCGCAAGACGTTTCTGTATATTGGGCACAGCGCTCTGCAGGGTGTTAGCAGAGAGTTTCCCGGGACAGTGAAACCCTATATCAGAGACACTGAGAAGAAGCCCCAATGTTCCCTCCAGGCACTTTCAGTGTGGGTGCCTTCTCCACGTGGTTCCTGGTTTCACTGCAGCTCTGAAGAGAATGTTAGCAAAGAGGTAATCGGGACAGTGCAAACAGTACTCAAAGACAGGGAGAGCAAGCTCTACATTACTCTCTTGGCACTTTGGATGTGGGACATACAGCGAGATGTTTGCTGCTTTTGCGTTTGGCTGTTGGGAGATTTACAGCACAAAGATATCTAGTTGATTTGAAGCAGTTCCGAGAAAGTCTAAGCATAATCCTCACTTTTCCCTCCTGGCACTTTCCCTGTAGGGGATACCGCAAGACGTTTCTGTATATTGGGCACAGCGCTCTGCAGGGTGTTAGCAGAGACTTTCCCGGGACAGTGAAACCCTATATCAGAGACACTGAGAAGAAGCCCCAACGTTCCTTCCAGGCACTTTCAGTGTGGGTGCCTTCTCCACGTGGTTCCTGGTTTCACTGCAGCTCTGAAGAGAATGTTAGCAAAGAGGTAATCGGGACAGCGCAAACAGTACTCAAAGACAGGGAGAGCAAGCTCTCTCTTGGCACTTTGGATGTGGGACATACAGCGAGATGTTTGCTGCTTTTGCGTTTGGCTGTTGGGAGATTTACAGCACAAAGATATCTAGTTGATTTGAAGCAGTTCCGAGAAAGTCTAAGCATAATCCTCACTTTTCCCTCCTGGCACTTTCCCTGTAGGGGATACCGCAAGACATTTCTGTATATTGGGCACAGCGCTGTGCAGGGTGTTAGCAGAGACTTTCCCGGGACAGTGAAACCCTATGTCAGAGACACTGAGAAGAAGCCCCAACGTTCCCTCCAGGCACTTTCAGTGTGGGTGCCTTCTCCACGTGGTTCCTGGTTTCACTGCAGCTCTGAAGAGAATGTTAGCAAAGAGGTAATCGGGACAGCGCAAACAGTACTCAAAGACAGGGAGAGCAAGCTCTCTCTTGGCACTTTGGATGTGGGACATACAGCGAGATGTTTGCTGCTTTTACATTTGGCTGTTGGGAGATTTACAGCACAAAGATATCTAGTTGATTTGAAGCAGTTCCGAGAAAGTCTAAACATAATCCTCACTTTTCCCTCCTGGCACTTTCCCTGTAGGAGATACCGCAAGACGTTTCTGTATATTGGGCACAGCGCTCTGCAGGGTGTTAGCAGAGAGTTTCCCGGGACAGTGAAACCCTATATCAGAGACACTGAGAAGAAGCCCCAATGTTCCCTCCAGGCACTTTCAGTGTGGGTGCCTTCTCCACGTGGTTCCTGGTTTCACTGCAGCTCTGAAGAGAATGTTAGCAAAGAGGTAATCGGGACAGTGCAAACAGTACTCAAAGACAGGGAGAGCAAGCTCTACATTACTCTCTTGGCACTTTGGATGTGGGACATACAGCGAGATGTTTGCTGCTTTTGCGTTTGGCTGTTGGGAGATTTACAGCACAAAGATATCTAGTTGATTTGAAGCAGTTCCGAGAAAGTCTAAGCATAATCCTCACTTTTCCCTCCTGGCACTTTCCCTGTAGGAGATACCGCAAGACGTTTCTGTATATTGGGCACAGCGCTCTGCAGGGTGTTAGCAGAGACTTTCCCGGGACAGTGAAACCCTATATCAGAGACACTGAGAAGAAGCCCCAATGTTCCCTCCAGGCACTTTCAGTGTGGGTGCCTTCTCCACGTGGTTCCTGGTTTCACTGCAGCTCTGAAGAGAATGTTAGCAAAGAGGTAATCGGGACAGCGCAAACAGTACTCAAAGACAGGGAGAGCAAGCTCTCTCTTGGCACTTTGGATGTGGGACATACAGCGAGATGTTTGCTGCTTTTACATTTGGCTGTTGGGAGATTTACAGCACAAAGATATCTAGTTGATTTGAAGCAGTTCCGAGAAAGTCTAAACATAATCCTCACTTTTCCCTCCTGGCACTTTCCCTGTAGGAGATACCGCAAGACGTTTCTGTATATTGGGCACAGCGCTCTGCAGGGTGTTAGCAGAGAGTTTCCCGGGACAGTGAAACCCTATATCAGAGACACTGAGAAGAAGCCCCAATGTTCCCTCCAGGCACTTTCAGTGTGGGTGCCTTCTCCACGTGGTTCCTGGTTTCACTGCAGCTCTGAAGAGAATGTTAGCAAAGAGGTAATCGGGACAGTGCAAACAGTACTCAAAGACAGGGAGAGCAAGCTCTCTCTTGGCACTTTGGATGTGGGACATACAGCGAGATGTTTGCTGCTTTTACATTTGGCTGTTGGGAGATTTACAGCACAAAGATATCTAGTTGATTTGAAGCAGTTCCGAGAAAGTCTAAACATAATCCTCACTTTTCCCTCCTGGCACTTTCCCTGTAGGAGATACCGCAAGACGTTTCTGTATATTGGGCACAGCGCTCTGCAGGGTGTTAGCAGAGAGTTTCCCGGGACAGTGAAACCCTATATCAGAGATACTGAGAAGAAGCCCCAACGTTCCTTCCAGGCACTTTCAGTGTGGGTGCCTTCTCTACGTGGTTCCTGGTTTCACTGCAGCTCTGAAGAGAATGTTAGCAAAGAGGTAATCGGGACAGCGCAAACAGTACTCAAAGACAGGGAGAGCAAGCTCTCTCTTGGCACTTTGGATGTGGGACATACAGCGAGATGTTTGCTGCTTTTACATTTGGCTGTTGGGAGATTTACAGCACAAAGATATCTAGTTGATTTGAAGCAGTTCCGAGAAAGTCTAAACATAATCCTCACTTTTCCCTCCTGGCACTTTCCCTGTAGGAGATACCGCAAGACGTTTCTGTATATTGGGCACAGCGCTCTGCAGGGTGTTAGCAGAGAGTTTCCCGGGACAGTGAAACCCTATATCAGAGACACTGAGAAGAAGCCCCAACGTTCCTTCCAGGCACTTTCAGTGTGGGTGCCTTCTCCACGTGGTTCCTGGTTTCACTGCAGCTCTGAAGAGAATGTTAGCAAAGAGGTAATCGGGACAGCGCAAACAGTACTCAAAGACAGGGAGAGCAAGCTCTCTCTTGGCACTTTGGATGTGGGACATACAGCGAGATGTTTGCTGCTTTTACATTTGGCTGTTGGGAGATTTACAGCACAAAGATATCTAGTTGATTTGAAGCAGTTCCGAGAAAGTCTAAACATAATCCTCACTTTTCCCTCCTGGCACTTTCCCTGTAGGAGATACCGCAAGACGTTTCTGTATATTGGGCACAGCGCTCTGCAGGGTGTTAGCAGAGAGTTTCCCGGGACAGTGAAACCCTATATCAGAGACACTGAGAAGAAGCCCCAATGTTCCCTCCAGGCACTTTCAGTGTGGGTGCCTTCTCCACGTGGTTCCTGGTTTCACTGCAGCTCTGAAGAGAATGTTAGCAAAGAGGTAATCGGGACAGTGCAAACAGTACTCAAAGACAGGGAGAGCAAGCTCTCTCTTGGCACTTTGGATGTGGGACATACAGCGAGATGTTTGCTGCTTTTACATTTGGCTGTTGGGAGATTTACAGCACAAAGATATCTAGTTGATTTGAAGCAGTTCCGAGAAAGTCTAAACATAATCCTCACTTTTCCCTCCTGGCACTTTCCCTGTAGGAGATACCGCAAGACGTTTCTGTATATTGGGCACAGCGCTCTGCAGGGTGTTAGCAGAGAGTTTCCCGGGACAGTGAAACCCTATATCAGAGATACTGAGAAGAAGCCCCAACGTTCCTTCCAGGCACTTTCAGTGTGGGTGCCTTCTCTACGTGGTTCCTGGTTTCACTGCAGCTCTGAAGAGAATGTTAGCAAAGAGGTAATCGGGACAGCGCAAACAGTACTCAAAGACAGGGAGAGCAAGCTCTCTCTTGGCACTTTGGATGTGGGACATACAGCGAGATGTTTGCTGCTTTTACATTTGGCTGTTGGGAGATTTACAGCACAAAGATATCTAGTTGATTTGAAGCAGTTCCGAGAAAGTCTAAACATAATCCTCACTTTTCCCTCCTGGCACTTTCCCTGTAGGAGATACCGCAAGACGTTTCTGTATATTGGGCACAGCGCTCTGCAGGGTGTTAGCAGAGAGTTTCCCGGGACAGTGAAACCCTATATCAGAGACACTGAGAAGAAGCCCCAACGTTCCTTCCAGGCACTTTCAGTGTGGGTGCCTTCTCCACGTGGTTCCTGGTTTCACTGCAGCTCTGAAGAGAATGTTAGCAAAGAGGTAATCGGGACAGCGCAAACAGTACTCAAAGACAGGGAGAGCAAGCTCTCTCTTGGCACTTTGGATGTGGGACATACAGCGAGATGTTTGCTGCTTTTACATTTGGCTGTTGGGAGATTTACAGCACAAAGATATCTAGTTGATTTGAAGCAGTTCCGAGAAAGTCTAAACATAATCCTCACTTTTCCCTCCTGGCACTTTCCCTGTAGGAGATACCGCAAGACGTTTCTGTATATTGGGCACAGCGCTCTGCAGGGTGTTAGCAGACACTTTCCCGGGACAGTGAAACCCTATGTCAGAGACACTGAGAAGAAGCCCCAACGTTCCCTCCAGGCACTTTCAGTGTGGGTGCCTTCTCCACGTGGTTCCTGGTTTCACTGCAGCTCTGAAGAGAATGTTAGCAAAGAGGTAATCGGGACAGCGCAAACAGTACTCAAAGACAGGGAGAGCAAGCTCTCTCTTGGCACTTTGGATGTGGGACATACAGCGAGATGTTTGCTGCTTTTACATTTGGCTGTTGGGAGATTTACAGCACAAAGATATCTAGTTGATTTGAAGCAGTTCCGAGAAAGTCTAAACATAATCCTCACTTTTCCCTCCTGGCACTTTCCCTGTAGGAGATACCGCAAGACGTTTCTGTATATTGGGCACAGCGCTCTGCAGGGTGTTAGCAGAGAGTTTCCCGGGACAGTGAAACCCTATATCAGAGACACTGAGAAGAAGCCCCAATGTTCCCTCCAGGCACTTTCAGTGTGGGTGCCTTCTCCACGTGGTTCCTGGTTTCACTGCAGCTCTGAAGAGAATGTTAGCAAAGAGGTAATCGGGACAGTGCAAACAGTACTCAAAGACAGGGAGAGCAAGCTCTACATTACTCTCTTGGCACTTTGGATGTGGGACATACAGCGAGATGTTTGCTGCTTTTGCGTTTGGCTGTTGGGAGATTTACAGCACAAAGATATCTAGTTGATTTGAAGCAGTTCCGAGAAAGTCTAAGCATAATCCTCACTTTTCCCTCCTGGCACTTTCCCTGTAGGGGATACCGCAAGACGTTTCTGTATATTGGGCACAGCGCTCTGCAGGGTGTTAGCAGAGACTTTCCCGGGACAGTGAAACCCTATATCAGAGACACTGAGAAGAAGCCCCAATGTTCCCTCCAGGCACTTTCAGTGTGGGTGCCTTCTCCACGTGGTTCCTGGTTTCACTGCAGCTCTGAAGAGAATGTTAGCAAAGAGGTAATCGGGACAGCGCAAACAGTACTCAAAGACAGGGAGAGCAAGCTCTCTCTTGGCACTTTGGATGTGGGACATACAGCGAGATGTTTGCTGCTTTTACATTTGGCTGTTGGGAGATTTACAGCACAAAGATATCTAGTTGATTTGAAGCAGTTCCGAGAAAGTCTAAACATAATCCTCACTTTTCCCTCCTGGCACTTTCCCTGTAGGAGATACCGCAAGACGTTTCTGTATATTGGGCACAGCGCTCTGCAGGGTGTTAGCAGAGAGTTTCCCGGGACAGTGAAACCCTATATCAGAGACACTGAGAAGAAGCCCCAATGTTCCCTCCAGGCACTTTCAGTGTGGGTGCCTTCTCCACGTGGTTCCTGGTTTCACTGCAGCTCTGAAGAGAATGTTAGCAAAGAGGTAATCGGGACAGTGCAAACAGTACTCAAAGACAGGGAGAGCAAGCTCTCTCTTGGCACTTTGGATGTGGGACATACAGCGAGATGTTTGCTGCTTTTACATTTGGCTGTTGGGAGATTTACAGCACAAAGATATCTAGTTGATTTGAAGCAGTTCCGAGAAAGTCTAAACATAATCCTCACTTTTCCCTCCTGGCACTTTCCCTGTAGGAGATACCGCAAGACGTTTCTGTATATTGGGCACAGCGCTCTGCAGGGTGTTAGCAGAGAGTTTCCCGGGACAGTGAAACCCTATATCAGAGATACTGAGAAGAAGCCCCAACGTTCCTTCCAGGCACTTTCAGTGTGGGTGCCTTCTCTACGTGGTTCCTGGTTTCACTGCAGCTCTGAAGAGAATGTTAGCAAAGAGGTAATCGGGACAGCGCAAACAGTACTCAAAGACAGGGAGAGCAAGCTCTCTCTTGGCACTTTGGATGTGGGACATACAGCGAGATGTTTGCTGCTTTTACATTTGGCTGTTGGGAGATTTACAGCACAAAGATATCTAGTTGATTTGAAGCAGTTCCGAGAAAGTCTAAACATAATCCTCACTTTTCCCTCCTGGCACTTTCCCTGTAGGAGATACCGCAAGACGTTTCTGTATATTGGGCACAGCGCTCTGCAGGGTGTTAGCAGAGAGTTTCCCGGGACAGTGAAACCCTATATCAGAGACACTGAGAAGAAGCCCCAACGTTCCTTCCAGGCACTTTCAGTGTGGGTGCCTTCTCCACGTGGTTCCTGGTTTCACTGCAGCTCTGAAGAGAATGTTAGCAAAGAGGTAATCGGGACAGCGCAAACAGTACTCAAAGACAGGGAGAGCAAGCTCTCTCTTGGCACTTTGGATGTGGGACATACAGCGAGATGTTTGCTGCTTTTACATTTGGCTGTTGGGAGATTTACAGCACAAAGATATCTAGTTGATTTGAAGCAGTTCCGAGAAAGTCTAAACATAATCCTCACTTTTCCCTCCTGGCACTTTCCCTGTAGGAGATACCGCAAGACGTTTCTGTATATTGGGCACAGCGCTCTGCAGGGTGTTAGCAGAGAGTTTCCCGGGACAGTGAAACCCTATATCAGAGACACTGAGAAGAAGCCCCAATGTTCCCTCCAGGCACTTTCAGTGTGGGTGCCTTCTCCACGTGGTTCCTGGTTTCACTGCAGCTCTGAAGAGAATGTTAGCAAAGAGGTAATCGGGACAGTGCAAACAGTACTCAAAGACAGGGAGAGCAAGCTCTACATTACTCTCTTGGCACTTTGGATGTGGGACATACAGCGAGATGTTTGCTGCTTTTACATTTGGCTGTTGGGAGATTTACAGCACAAAGATATCTAGTTGATTTGAAGCAGTTCCGAGAAAGTCTAAACATAATCCTCACTTTTCCCTCCTGGCACTTTCCCTGTAGGAGATACCGCAAGACGTTTCTGTATATTGGGCACAGCGCTCTGCAGGGTGTTAGCAGAGAGTTTCCCGGGACAGTGAAACCCTATATCAGAGACACTGAGAAGAAGCCCCAATGTTCCCTCCAGGCACTTTCAGTGTGGGTGCCTTCTCCACGTGGTTCCTGGTTTCACTGCAGCTCTGAAGAGAATGTTAGCAAAGAGGTAATCGGGACAGCGCAAACAGTACTCAAAGACAGGGAGAGCAAGCTCTCTCTTGGCACTTTGGATGTGGGACATACAGCGAGATGTTTGCTGCTTTTACATTTGGCTGTTGGGAGATTTACAGCACAAAGATATCTAGTTGATTTGAAGCAGTTCCGAGAAAGTCTAAACATAATCCTCACTTTTCCCTCCTGGCACTTTCCCTGTAGGAGATACCGCAAGACGTTTCTGTATATTGGGCACAGCGCTCTGCAGGGTGTTAGCAGAGAGTTTCCCGGGACAGTGAAACCCTATATCAGAGACACTGAGAAGAAGCCCCAACGTTCCTTCCAGGCACTTTCAGTGTGGGTGCCTTCTCCACGTGGTTCCTGGTTTCACTGCAGCTCTGAAGAGAATGTTAGCAAAGAGGTAATCGGGACAGCGCAAACAGTACTCAAAGACAGGGAGAGCAAGCTCTCTCTTGGCACTTTGGATGTGGGACATACAGCGAGATGTTTGCTGCTTTTACATTTGGCTGTTGGGAGATTTACAGCACAAAGATATCTAGTTGATTTGAAGCAGTTCCGAGAAAGTCTAAACATAATCCTCACTTTTCCCTCCTGGCACTTTCCCTGTAGGAGATACCGCAAGACGTTTCTGTATATTGGGCACAGCGCTCTGCAGGGTGTTAGCAGAGAGTTTCCCGGGACAGTGAAACCCTATATCAGAGACACTGAGAAGAAGCCCCAATGTTCCCTCCAGGCACTTTCAGTGTGGGTGCCTTCTCCACGTGGTTCCTGGTTTCACTGCAGCTCTGAAGAGAATGTTAGCAAAGAGGTAATCGGGACAGTGCAAACAGTACTCAAAGACAGGGAGAGCAAGCTCTACATTACTCTCTTGGCACTTTGGATGTGGGACATACAGCGAGATGTTTGCTGCTTTTACATTTGGCTGTTGGGAGATTTACAGCACAAAGATATCTAGTTGATTTGAAGCAGTTCCGAGAAAGTCTAAACATAATCCTCACTTTTCCCTCCTGGCACTTTCCCTGTAGGAGATACCGCAAGACGTTTCTGTATATTGGGCACAGCGCTCTGCAGGGTGTTAGCAGAGAGTTTCCCGGGACAGTGAAACCCTATATCAGAGACACTGAGAAGAAGCCCCAATGTTCCCTCCAGGCACTTTCAGTGTGGGTGCCTTCTCCACGTGGTTCCTGGTTTCACTGCAGCTCTGAAGAGAATGTTAGCAAAGAGGTAATCGGGACAGCGCAAACAGTACTCAAAGACAGGGAGAGCAAGCTCTCTCTTGGCACTTTGGATGTGGGACATACAGCGAGATGTTTGCTGCTTTTACATTTGGCTGTTGGGAGATTTACAGCACAAAGATATCTAGTTGATTTGAAGCAGTTCCGAGAAAGTCTAAACATAATCCTCACTTTTCCCTCCTGGCACTTTCCCTGTAGGAGATACCGCAAGACGTTTCTGTATATTGGGCACAGCGCTCTGCAGGGTGTTAGCAGAGAGTTTCCCGGGACAGTGAAACCCTATATCAGAGACACTGAGAAGAAGCCCCAATGTTCCCTCCAGGCACTTTCAGTGTGGGTGCCTTCTCCACGTGGTTCCTGGTTTCACTGCAGCTCTGAAGAGAATGTTATCAAAGAGGTAATCGGGACAGCGCAAACAGTACTCAAAGACAGGGAGAGCAAGCTCTCTCTTGGCACTTTGGATGTGGGACATACAGCGAGATGTTTGCTGCTTTTACATTTGGCTGTTGGGAGATTTACAGCACAAAGATATCTAGTTGATTTGAAGCAGTTCCGAGAAAGTCTAAACATAATCCTCACTTTTCCCTCCTGGCACTTTCCCTGTAGGAGATACCGCAAGACGTTTCTGTATATTGGGCACAGCGCTCTGCAGGGTGTTAGCAGAGAGTTTCCCGGGACAGTGAAACCCTATATCAGAGACACTGAGAAGAAGCCCCAACGTTCCTTCCAGGCACTTTCAGTGTGGGTGCCTTCTCGACGTGGTTCCTGGTTTCACTGCAGCTCTGAAGAGAATGTTAGCAAAGAGGTAATCGGGACAGCGCAAACAGTACTCAAAGACAGGGAGAGCAAGCTCTCTCTTGGCACTTTGGATGTGGGACATACAGCGAGATGTTTGCTGCTTTTACATTTGGCTGTTGGGAGATTTACAGCACAAAGATATCTAGTTGATTTGAAGCAGTTCCGAGAAAGTCTAAACATAATCCTCACTTTTCCCTCCTGGCACTTTCCCTGTAGGAGATACCGCAAGACGTTTCTGTATATTGGGCACAGCGCTCTGCAGGGTGTTAGCAGAGAGTTTCCCGGGACAGTGAAACCCTATATCAGAGACACTGAGAAGAAGCCCCAATGTTCCCTCCAGGCACTTTCAGTGTGGGTGCCTTCTCCACGTGGTTCCTGGTTTCACTGCAGCTCTGAAGAGAATGTTATCAAAGAGGTAATCGGGACAGTGCAAACAGTACTCAAAGACAGGGAGAGCAAGCTCTCTCTTGGCACTTTGGATGTGGGACATACAGCGAGATGTTTGCTGCTTTTACATTTGGCTGTTGGGAGATTTACAGCACAAAGATATCTAGTTGATTTGAAGCAGTTCCGAGAAAGTCTAAACATAATCCTCACTTTTCCCTCCTGGCACTTTCCCTGTAGGAGATACCGCAAGACGTTTCTGTATATTGGGCACAGCGCTCTGCAGGGTGTTAGCAGAGAGTTTCCCGGGACAGTGAAACCCTATATCAGAGACACTGAGAAGAAGCCCCAATGTTCCCTCCAGGCACTTTCAGTGTGGGTGCCTTCTCCACGTGGTTCCTGGTTTCACTGCAGCTCTGAAGAGAATGTTAGCAAAGAGGTAATCGGGACAGCGCAAACAGTACTCAAAGACAGGGAGAGCAAGCTCTCTCTTGGCACTTTGGATGTGGGACATACAGCGAGATGTTTGCTGCTTTTACATTTGGCTGTTGGGAGATTTACAGCACAAAGATATCTAGTTGATTTGAAGCAGTTCCGAGAAAGTCTAAACATAATCCTCACTTTTCCCTCCTGGCACTTTCCCTGTAGGAGATACCGCAAGACGTTTCTGTATATTGGGCACAGCGCTCTGCAGGGTGTTAGCAGAGAGTTTCCCGGGACAGTGAAACCCTATATCAGAGACACTGAGAAGAAGCCCCAACGTTCCTTCCAGGCACTTTCAGTGTGGGTGCCTTCTCCACGTGGTTCCTGGTTTCACTGCAGCTCTGAAGAGAATGTTAGCAAAGAGGTAATCGGGACAGCGCAAACAGTACTCAAAGACAGGGAGAGCAAGCTCTCTCTTGGCACTTTGGATGTGGGACATACAGCGAGATGTTTGCTGCTTTTACATTTGGCTGTTGGGAGATTTACAGCACAAAGATATCTAGTTGATTTGAAGCAGTTCCGAGAAAGTCTAAACATAATCCTCACTTTTCCCTCCTGGCACTTTCCCTGTAGGAGATACCGCAAGACGTTTCTGTATATTGGGCACAGTGCTCTGCAGGGTGTTAGCAGAGAGTTTCCCGGGACAGTGAAACCCTATATCAGAGACACTGAGAAGAAGCCCCAATGTTCCCTCCAGGCACTTTCAGTGTGGGTGCCTTCTCCACGTGGTTCCTGGTTTCACTGCAGCTCTGAAGAGAATGTTAGCAAAGAGGTAATCGGGACAGTGCAAACAGTACTCAAAGACAGGGAGAGCAAGCTCTCTCTTGGCACTTTGGATGTGGGACATACAGCGAGATGTTTGCTGCTTTTACATTTGGCTGTTGGGAGATTTACAGCACAAAGATATCTAGTTGATTTGAAGCAGTTCCGAGAAAGTCTAAACATAATCCTCACTTTTCCCTCCTGGCACTTTCCCTGTAGGAGATACCGCAAGACGTTTCTGTATATTGGGCACAGCGCTCTGCAGGGTGTTAGCAGAGAGTTTCCCGGGACAGTGAAACCCTATATCAGAGACACTGAGAAGAAGCCCCAACGTTCCTTCCAGGCACTTTCAGTGTGGGTGCCTTCTCCACGTGGTTCCTGGTTTCACTGCAGCTCTGAAGAGAATGTTAGCAAAGAGGTAATCGGGACAGTGCAAACAGTACTCAAAGACAGGGAGAGCAAGCTCTCTCTTGGCACTTTGGATGTGGGACATACAGCGAGATGTTTGCTGCTTTTACATTTGGCTGTTGGGAGATTTACAGCACAAAGATATCTAGTTGATTTGAAGCAGTTCCGAGAAAGTCTAAACATAATCCTCACTTTTCCCTCCTGGCACTTTCCCTGTAGGAGATACTGCAAGACGTTTCCGTATATTGGGCACAGCGCTCTGCAGGGTGTTAGCAGAGACTTTCCCGGGACAGTGAAACCCGACATCAGAGACACTGAGAAGAAGCCCCAATGTTCCCTCCAGGCACTTTCAGTGTGGGTGCCTTCTCCACGTGGTTCCTGGTTTCACTGCAGCTCTGAAGAGAATGTTAGCAAAGAGGTAATCGGGACAGTGCAAACAGTACTCAAAGACAGGGAGAGCAAGCTCTCTCTTGGCACTTTGGATGTGGGACATACAGCGAGATGTTTGCTGCTTTTACATTTGGCTGTTGGGAGATTTACAGCACAAAGATATCTAGTTGATTTGAAGCAGTTCCGAGAAAGTCTAAACATAATCCTCACTTTTCCCTCCTGGCACTTTCCCTGTAGGAGATACCGCAAGACGTTTCCGTATATTGGGCACAGCGCTCTGCAGGGTGTTAGCAGAGAGTTTCCCGGGACAGTGAAACCCTATATCAGAGACACTGAGAAGAAGCCCCAACGTTCCCTCCAGGCACTTTCAGTGTGGGTGCCTTCTCCACGTGGTTCCTGGTTTCACTGCAGCTCTGAAGAGAATGTTAGCAAAGAGGTAATCGGGACAGTGCAAACAGTACTCAAAGACAGGGAGAGCAAGCTCTACATTACTCTCTTGGCACTTTGGATGTGGGACATACAGCGAGATGTTTGCTGCTTTTGCATTTGGCTGTTGGGAGATTTACAGCACAAAGATATCTAGTTGATTTGAAGCAGTTCCGAGAAAGTCTAAGCATAATCCTCACTTTTCCCTCCTGGCACTTTCCCTCTAGGGGATACCGCAAGACATTTCTGTATATTGGGTACAGCGCTCTGCAGGGTGTTAGCAGAGAGTTTCCCGGGACAGTGAAACCCTATATCAGAGACACTGAGAAGAAGCCCCAACGTTCCTTCCAGGCACTTTCAGTGTGGGTGCCTTCTCCACGTGGTTCCTGGTTTCACTGCAGCTCTGAAGAGAATGTTAGCAAAGAGGTAATCGGGACAGTGCAAACAATACTCAAAGACAGGGAGAGCAAGCTCTCTCTTGGCACTTTGGATGTGGGACATACAGCGAGATGTTTGCTGCTTTTGCGTTTGGCTGTTGGGAGATTTACAGCACAAAGATATCTAGTTGATTTGAAGCAGTTCCGAGAAAGTCTAAACATAATCCTCACTTTTCCCTCCTGGCACTTTCCCTGTAGGAGATACCGCAAGACGTTTCTGTATATTGGGCACAGCGCTCTGCAGGGTGTTAGCAGAGAGTTTCCCGGGACAGTGAAACCCTATATCAGAGACACTGAGAAGAAGCCCCAATGTTCCTTCCAGGCACTTTCAGTGTGGGTGCCTTCTCCACGTGGTTCCTGGTTTCACTGCAGCTCTGAAGAGAATTTTAGCAAGAGGTAATCGGGACAGTGCAAACAGTACTCAAAGACAGGGAGAGCAAGCTCTCTCTTGGCACTTTGGATGTGGGACATACAGCGAGATGTTTGCTGCTTTTACATTTGGCTGTTGGGAGATTTACAGCACAAAGATATCTAGTTGATTTGAAGCAGTTCCGAGAAAGTCTAAACATAATCCTCACTTTTCCCTCCTGGCACTTTCCCTGTAGGAGATACCGCAAGACGTTTCTGTATATTGGGCACAGCGCTCTGCAGGGTGTTAGCAGAGAGTTTCCCGGGACAGTGAAACCCTATATCAGAGACACTGAGAAGAAGCCCCAATGTTCCCTCCAGGCACTTTCAGTGTGGGTGCCTTCTCCACGTGGTTCCTGGTTTCACTGCAGCTCTGAAGAGAATGTTAGCAAAGAGGTAATCGGGACAGTGCAAACAGTACTCAAAGACAGGGAGAGCAAGCTCTCTCTTGGCACTTTGGATGTGGGACATACAGCGAGATGTTTGCTGCTTTTACATTTGGCTGTTGGGAGATTTACAGCACAAAGATATCTAGTTGATTTGAAGCAGTTCCGAGAAAGTCTAAACATAATCCTCACTTTTCCCTCCTGGCACTTTCCCTGTAGGAGATACCGCAAGACGTTTCTGTATATTGGGCACAGCGCTCTGCAGGGTGTTAGCAGAGAGTTTCCCGGGACAGTGAAACCCTATATCAGAGACACTGAGAAGAAGCCCCAACGTTCCTTCCAGGCACTTTCAGTGTGGGTGCCTTCTCCACGTGGTTCCTGGTTTCACTGCAGCTCTGAAGAGAATGTTAGCAAAGAGGTAATCGGGACAGCGCAAACAGTACTCAAAGACAGGGAGAGCAAGCTCTCTCTTGGCACTTTGGATGTGGGACATACAGCGAGATGTTTGCTGCTTTTACATTTGGCTGTTGGGAGATTTACAGCACAAAGATATCTAGTTGATTTGAAGCAGTTCCGAGAAAGTCTAAACATAATCCTCACTTTTCCCTCCTGGCACTTTCCCTGTAGGAGATACCGCAAGACGTTTCTGTATATTGGGCACAGCGCTCTGCAGGGTGTTAGCAGAGAGTTTCCCGGGACAGTGAAACCCTATATCAGAGACACTGAGAAGAAGCCCCAATGTTCCCTCCAGGCACTTTCAGTGTGGGTGCCTTCTCCACGTGGTTCCTGGTTTCACTGCAGCTCTGAAGAGAATGTTAGCAAAGAGGTAATCGGGACAGTGCAAACAGTACTCAAAGACAGGGAGAGCAAGCTCTCTCTTGGCACTTTGGATGTGGGACATACAGCGAGATGTTTGCTGCTTTTACATTTGGCTGTTGGGAGATTTACAGCACAAAGATATCTAGTTGATTTGAAGCAGTTCCGAGAAAGTCTAAACATAATCCTCACTTTTCCCTCCTGGCACTTTCCCTGTAGGAGATACCGCAAGACGTTTCTGTATATTGGGCACAGCGCTCTGCAGGGTGTTAGCAGAGAGTTTCCCGGGACAGTGAAACCCTATATCAGAGACACTGAGAAGAAGCCCCAACGTTCCTTCCAGGCACTTTCAGTGTGGGTGCCTTCTCCACGTGGTTCCTGGTTTCACTGCAGCTCTGAAGAGAATGTTAGCAAAGAGGTAATCGGGACAGCGCAAACAGTACTCAAAGACAGGGAGAGCAAGCTCTCTCTTGGCACTTTGGATGTGGGACATACAGCGAGATGTTTGCTGCTTTTACATTTGGCTGTTGGGAGATTTACAGCACAAAGATATCTAGTTGATTTGAAGCAGTTCCGAGAAAGTCTAAACATAATCCTCACTTTTCCCTCCTGGCACTTTCCCTGTAGGAGATACCGCAAGACGTTTCTGTATATTGGGCACAGCGCTCTGCAGGGTGTTAGCAGAGAGTTTCCCGGGACAGTGAAACCCTATATCAGAGACACTGAGAAGAAGCCCCAATGTTCCCTCCAGGCACTTTCAGTGTGGGTGCCTTCTCCACGTGGTTCCTGGTTTCACTGCAGCTCTGAAGAGAATGTTAGCAAAGAGGTAATCGGGACAGTGCAAACAGTACTCAAAGACAGGGAGAGCAAGCTCTCTCTTGGCACTTTGGATGTGGGACATACAGCGAGATGTTTGCTGCTTTTACATTTGGCTGTTGGGAGATTTACAGCACAAAGATATCTAGTTGATTTGAAGCAGTTCCGAGAAAGTCTAAACATAATCCTCACTTTTCCCTCCTGGCACTTTCCCTGTAGGAGATACCGCAAGACGTTTCTGTATATTGGGCACAGCGCTCTGCAGGGTGTTAGCAGAGAGTTTCCCGGGACAGTGAAACCCTATATCAGAGACACTGAGAAGAAGCCCCAACGTTCCTTCCAGGCACTTTCAGTGTGGGTGCCTTCTCGACGTGGTTCCTGGTTTCACTGCAGCTCTGAAGAGAATGTTAGCAAAGAGGTAATCGGGACAGTGCAAACAGTACTCAAAGACAGGGAGAGCAAGCTCTCTCTTGGCACTTTGGATGTGGGACATACAGCGAGATGTTTGCTGCTTTTACATTTGGCTGTTGGGAGATTTACAGCACAAAGATATCTAGTTGATTTGAAGCAGTTCCGAGAAAGTCTAAACATAATCCTCACTTTTCCCTCCTGGCACTTTCCCTGTAGGAGATACCGCAAGACGTTTCTGTATATTGGGCACAGCGCTCTGCAGGGTGTTAGCAGAGAGTTTCCCGGGACAGTGAAACCCTATATCAGAGATACTGAGAAGAAGCCCCAACGTTCCTTCCAGGCACTTTCAGTGTGGGTGCCTTCTCTACGTGGTTCCTGGTTTCACTGCAGCTCTGAAGAGAATGTTAGCAAAGAGGTAATCGGGACAGCGCAAACAGTACTCAAAGACAGGGAGAGCAAGCTCTCTCTTGGCACTTTGGATGTGGGACATACAGCGAGATGTTTGCTGCTTTTACATTTGGCTGTTGGGAGATTTACAGCACAAAGATATCTAGTTGATTTGAAGCAGTTCCGAGAAAGTCTAAACATAATCCTCACTTTTCCCTCCTGGCACTTTCCCTGTAGGAGATACCGCAAGACGTTTCTGTATATTGGGCACAGCGCTCTGCAGGGTGTTAGCAGAGAGTTTCCCGGGACAGTGAAACCCTATATCAGAGACACTGAGAAGAAGCCCCAACGTTCCTTCCAGGCACTTTCAGTGTGGGTGCCTTCTCCACGTGGTTCCTGGTTTCACTGCAGCTCTGAAGAGAATGTTAGCAAAGAGGTAATCGGGACAGCGCAAACAGTACTCAAAGACAGGGAGAGCAAGCTCTCTCTTGGCACTTTGGATGTGGGACATACAGCGAGATGTTTGCTGCTTTTACATTTGGCTGTTGGGAGATTTACAGCACAAAGATATCTAGTTGATTTGAAGCAGTTCCGAGAAAGTCTAAACATAATCCTCACTTTTCCCTCCTGGCACTTTCCCTGTAGGAGATACCGCAAGACGTTTCTGTATATTGGGCACAGCGCTCTGCAGGGTGTTAGCAGAGAGTTTCCCGGGACAGTGAAACCCTATATCAGAGACACTGAGAAGAAGCCCCAATGTTCCCTCCAGGCACTTTCAGTGTGGGTGCCTTCTCCACGTGGTTCCTGGTTTCACTGCAGCTCTGAAGAGAATGTTAGCAAAGAGGTAATCGGGACAGTGCAAACAGTACTCAAAGACAGGGAGAGCAAGCTCTCTCTTGGCACTTTGGATGTGGGACATACAGCGAGATGTTTGCTGCTTTTACATTTGGCTGTTGGGAGATTTACAGCACAAAGATATCTAGTTGATTTGAAGCAGTTCCGAGAAAGTCTAAACATAATCCTCACTTTTCCCTCCTGGCACTTTCCCTGTAGGAGATACCGCAAGACGTTTCTGTATATTGGGCACAGCGCTCTGCAGGGTGTTAGCAGAGAGTTTCCCGGGACAGTGAAACCCTATATCAGAGATACTGAGAAGAAGCCCCAACGTTCCTTCCAGGCACTTTCAGTGTGGGTGCCTTCTCTACGTGGTTCCTGGTTTCACTGCAGCTCTGAAGAGAATGTTAGCAAAGAGGTAATCGGGACAGCGCAAACAGTACTCAAAGACAGGGAGAGCAAGCTCTCTCTTGGCACTTTGGATGTGGGACATACAGCGAGATGTTTGCTGCTTTTACATTTGGCTGTTGGGAGATTTACAGCACAAAGATATCTAGTTGATTTGAAGCAGTTCCGAGAAAGTCTAAACATAATCCTCACTTTTCCCTCCTGGCACTTTCCCTGTAGGAGATACCGCAAGACGTTTCTGTATATTGGGCACAGCGCTCTGCAGGGTGTTAGCAGAGAGTTTCCCGGGACAGTGAAACCCTATATCAGAGACACTGAGAAGAAGCCCCAACGTTCCTTCCAGGCACTTTCAGTGTGGGTGCCTTCTCCACGTGGTTCCTGGTTTCACTGCAGCTCTGAAGAGAATGTTAGCAAAGAGGTAATCGGGACAGCGCAAACAGTACTCAAAGACAGGGAGAGCAAGCTCTCTCTTGGCACTTTGGATGTGGGACATACAGCGAGATGTTTGCTGCTTTTACATTTGGCTGTTGGGAGATTTACAGCACAAAGATATCTAGTTGATTTGAAGCAGTTCCGAGAAAGTCTAAGCATAATCCTCACTTTTCCCTCCTGGCACTTTCCCTGTAGGGGATACCGCAAGACATTTCTGTATATTGGGCACAGCGCTGTGCAGGGTGTTAGCAGAGACTTTCCCGGGACAGTGAAACCCTATATCAGAGACACTGAGAAGAAGCCCCAACGTTCCCTCCAGGCACTTTCAGTGTGGGTGCCTTCTCCACGTGGTTCCTGGTTTCACTGCAGCTCTGAAGAGAATGTTAGCAAAGAGGTAATCGGGACAGCGCAAACAGTACTCAAAGACAGGGAGAGCAAGCTCTCTCTTGGCACTTTGGATGTGGGACATACAGCGAGATGTTTGCTGCTTTTACATTTGGCTGTTGGGAGATTTACAGCACAAAGATATCTAGTTGATTTGAAGCAGTTCCGAGAAAGTCTAAACATAATCCTCACTTTTCCCTCCTGGCACTTTCCCTGTAGGAGATACCGCAAGACGTTTCTGTATATTGGGCACAGCGCTCTGCAGGGTGTTAGCAGAGAGTTTCCCGGGACAGTGAAACCCTATATCAGAGACACTGAGAAGAAGCCCCAATGTTCCCTCCAGGCACTTTCAGTGTGGGTGCCTTCTCCACGTGGTTCCTGGTTTCACTGCAGCTCTGAAGAGAATGTTAGCAAAGAGGTAATCGGGACAGTGCAAACAGTACTCAAAGACAGGGAGAGCAAGCTCTACATTACTCTCTTGGCACTTTGGATGTGGGACATACAGCGAGATGTTTGCTGCTTTTGCGTTTGGCTGTTGGGAGATTTACAGCACAAAGATATCTAGTTGATTTGAAGCAGTTCCGAGAAAGTCTAAGCATAATCCTCACTTTTCCCTCCTGGCACTTTCCCTGTAGGGGATACCGCAAGACGTTTCTGTATATTGGGCACAGCGCTCTGCAGGGTGTTAGCAGAGAGTTTCCCGGGACAGTGAAACCCTATATCAGAGACACTGAGAAGAAGCCCCAATGTTCCCTCCAGGCACTTTCAGTGTGGGTGCCTTCTCCACGTGGTTCCTGGTTTCACTGCAGCTCTGAAGAGAATGTTAGCAAAGAGGTAATCGGGACAGTGCAAACAGTACTCAAAGACAGGGAGAGCAAGCTCTCTCTTGGCACTTTGGATGTGGGACATACAGCGAGATGTTTGCTGCTTTTACATTTGGCTGTTGGGAGATTTACAGCACAAAGATATCTAGTTGATTTGAAGCAGTTCCGAGAAAGTCTAAACATAATCCTCACTTTTCCCTCCTGGCACTTTCCCTGTAGGAGATACCGCAAGACGTTTCTGTATATTGGGCACAGCGCTCTGCAGGGTGTTAGCAGAGAGTTTCCCGGGACAGTGAAACCCTATATCAGAGACACTGAGAAGAAGCCCCAATGTTCCCTCCAGGCACTTTCAGTGTGGGTGCCTTCTCCACGTGGTTCCTGGTTTCACTGCAGCTCTGAAGAGAATGTTAGCAAAGAGGTAATCGGGACAGTGCAAACAGTACTCAAAGACAGGGAGAGCAAGCTCTCTCTTGGCACTTTGGATGTGGGACATACAGCGAGATGTTTGCTGCTTTTACATTTGGCTGTTGGGAGATTTACAGCACAAAGATATCTAGTTGATTTGAAGCAGTTCCGAGAAAGTCTAAACATAATCCTCACTTTTCCCTCCTGGCACTTTCCCTGTAGGAGATACCGCAAGACGTTTCTGTATATTGGGCACAGCGCTCTGCAGGGTGTTAGCAGAGAGTTTCCCGGGACAGTGAAACCCTATATCAGAGATACTGAGAAGAAGCCCCAACGTTCCTTCCAGGCACTTTCAGTGTGGGTGCCTTCTCTACGTGGTTCCTGGTTTCACTGCAGCTCTGAAGAGAATGTTAGCAAAGAGGTAATCGGGACAGCGCAAACAGTACTCAAAGACAGGGAGAGCAAGCTCTCTCTTGGCACTTTGGATGTGGGACATACAGCGAGATGTTTGCTGCTTTTACATTTGGCTGTTGGGAGATTTACAGCACAAAGATATCTAGTTGATTTGAAGCAGTTCCGAGAAAGTCTAAACATAATCCTCACTTTTCCCTCCTGGCACTTTCCCTGTAGGAGATACCGCAAGACGTTTCTGTATATTGGGCACAGCGCTCTGCAGGGTGTTAGCAGAGAGTTTCCCGGGACAGTGAAACCCTATATCAGAGACACTGAGAAGAAGCCCCAACGTTCCTTCCAGGCACTTTCAGTGTGGGTGCCTTCTCCACGTGGTTCCTGGTTTCACTGCAGCTCTGAAGAGAATGTTAGCAAAGAGGTAATCGGGACAGCGCAAACAGTACTCAAAGACAGGGAGAGCAAGCTCTCTCTTGGCACTTTGGATGTGGGACATACAGCGAGATGTTTGCTGCTTTTACATTTGGCTGTTGGGAGATTTACAGCACAAAGATATCTAGTTGATTTGAAGCAGTTCCGAGAAAGTCTAAACATAATCCTCACTTTTCCCTCCTGGCACTTTCCCTGTAGGAGATACCGCAAGACGTTTCTGTATATTGGGCACAGCGCTCTGCAGGGTGTTAGCAGAGAGTTTCCCGGGACAGTGAAACCCTATATCAGAGACACTGAGAAGAAGCCCCAATGTTCCCTCCAGGCACTTTCAGTGTGGGTGCCTTCTCCACGTGGTTCCTGGTTTCACTGCAGCTCTGAAGAGAATGTTAGCAAAGAGGTAATCGGGACAGTGCAAACAGTACTCAAAGACAGGGAGAGCAAGCTCTACATTACTCTCTTGGCACTTTGGATGTGGGACATACAGCGAGATGTTTGCTGCTTTTACATTTGGCTGTTGGGAGATTTACAGCACAAAGATATCTAGTTGATTTGAAGCAGTTCCGAGAAAGTCTAAACATAATCCTCACTTTTCCCTCCTGGCACTTTCCCTGTAGGAGATACCGCAAGACGTTTCTGTATATTGGGCACAGCGCTCTGCAGGGTGTTAGCAGAGAGTTTCCCGGGACAGTGAAACCCTATATCAGAGACACTGAGAAGAAGCCCCAATGTTCCCTCCAGGCACTTTCAGTGTGGGTGCCTTCTCCACGTGGTTCCTGGTTTCACTGCAGCTCTGAAGAGAATGTTAGCAAAGAGGTAATCGGGACAGCGCAAACAGTACTCAAAGACAGGGAGAGCAAGCTCTCTCTTGGCACTTTGGATGTGGGACATACAGCGAGATGTTTGCTGCTTTTACATTTGGCTGTTGGGAGATTTACAGCACAAAGATATCTAGTTGATTTGAAGCAGTTCCGAGAAAGTCTAAACATAATCCTCACTTTTCCCTCCTGGCACTTTCCCTGTAGGAGATACCGCAAGACGTTTCTGTATATTGGGCACAGCGCTCTGCAGGGTGTTAGCAGAGAGTTTCCCGGGACAGTGAAACCCTATATCAGAGACACTGAGAAGAAGCCCCAATGTTCCCTCCAGGCACTTTCAGTGTGGGTGCCTTCTCCACGTGGTTCCTGGTTTCACTGCAGCTCTGAAGAGAATGTTATCAAAGAGGTAATCGGGACAGCGCAAACAGTACTCAAAGACAGGGAGAGCAAGCTCTCTCTTGGCACTTTGGATGTGGGACATACAGCGAGATGTTTGCTGCTTTTACATTTGGCTGTTGGGAGATTTACAGCACAAAGATATCTAGTTGATTTGAAGCAGTTCCGAGAAAGTCTAAACATAATCCTCACTTTTCCCTCCTGGCACTTTCCCTGTAGGAGATACCGCAAGACGTTTCTGTATATTGGGCACAGCGCTCTGCAGGGTGTTAGCAGAGAGTTTCCCGGGACAGTGAAACCCTATATCAGAGACACTGAGAAGAAGCCCCAACGTTCCTTCCAGGCACTTTCAGTGTGGGTGCCTTCTCGACGTGGTTCCTGGTTTCACTGCAGCTCTGAAGAGAATGTTAGCAAAGAGGTAATCGGGACAGCGCAAACAGTACTCAAAGACAGGGAGAGCAAGCTCTCTCTTGGCACTTTGGATGTGGGACATACAGCGAGATGTTTGCTGCTTTTACATTTGGCTGTTGGGAGATTTACAGCACAAAGATATCTAGTTGATTTGAAGCAGTTCCGAGAAAGTCTAAACATAATCCTCACTTTTCCCTCCTGGCACTTTCCCTGTAGGAGATACCGCAAGACGTTTCTGTATATTGGGCACAGCGCTCTGCAGGGTGTTAGCAGAGAGTTTCCCGGGACAGTGAAACCCTATATCAGAGACACTGAGAAGAAGCCCCAATGTTCCCTCCAGGCACTTTCAGTGTGGGTGCCTTCTCCACGTGGTTCCTGGTTTCACTGCAGCTCTGAAGAGAATGTTATCAAAGAGGTAATCGGGACAGTGCAAACAGTACTCAAAGACAGGGAGAGCAAGCTCTCTCTTGGCACTTTGGATGTGGGACATACAGCGAGATGTTTGCTGCTTTTACATTTGGCTGTTGGGAGATTTACAGCACAAAGATATCTAGTTGATTTGAAGCAGTTCCGAGAAAGTCTAAACATAATCCTCACTTTTCCCTCCTGGCACTTTCCCTGTAGGAGATACCGCAAGACGTTTCTGTATATTGGGCACAGCGCTCTGCAGGGTGTTAGCAGAGAGTTTCCCGGGACAGTGAAACCCTATATCAGAGACACTGAGAAGAAGCCCCAATGTTCCCTCCAGGCACTTTCAGTGTGGGTGCCTTCTCCACGTGGTTCCTGGTTTCACTGCAGCTCTGAAGAGAATGTTAGCAAAGAGGTAATCGGGACAGCGCAAACAGTACTCAAAGACAGGGAGAGCAAGCTCTCTCTTGGCACTTTGGATGTGGGACATACAGCGAGATGTTTGCTGCTTTTACATTTGGCTGTTGGGAGATTTACAGCACAAAGATATCTAGTTGATTTGAAGCAGTTCCGAGAAAGTCTAAACATAATCCTCACTTTTCCCTCCTGGCACTTTCCCTGTAGGAGATACCGCAAGACGTTTCTGTATATTGGGCACAGTGCTCTGCAGGGTGTTAGCAGAGAGTTTCCCGGGACAGTGAAACCCTATATCAGAGACACTGAGAAGAAGCCCCAATGTTCCCTCCAGGCACTTTCAGTGTGGGTGCCTTCTCCACGTGGTTCCTGGTTTCACTGCAGCTCTGAAGAGAATGTTAGCAAAGAGGTAATCGGGACAGTGCAAACAGTACTCAAAGACAGGGAGAGCAAGCTCTCTCTTGGCACTTTGGATGTGGGACATACAGCGAGATGTTTGCTGCTTTTACATTTGGCTGTTGGGAGATTTACAGCACAAAGATATCTAGTTGATTTGAAGCAGTTCCGAGAAAGTCTAAACATAATCCTCACTTTTCCCTCCTGGCACTTTCCCTGTAGGAGATACCGCAAGACGTTTCTGTATATTGGGCACAGCGCTCTGCAGGGTGTTAGCAGAGAGTTTCCCGGGACAGTGAAACCCTATATCAGAGACACTGAGAAGAAGCCCCAACGTTCCTTCCAGGCACTTTCAGTGTGGGTGCCTTCTCCACGTGGTTCCTGGTTTCACTGCAGCTCTGAAGAGAATGTTAGCAAAGAGGTAATCGGGACAGTGCAAACAGTACTCAAAGACAGGGAGAGCAAGCTCTCTCTTGGCACTTTGGATGTGGGACATACAGCGAGATGTTTGCTGCTTTTACATTTGGCTGTTGGGAGATTTACAGCACAAAGATATCTAGTTGATTTGAAGCAGTTCCGAGAAAGTCTAAACATAATCCTCACTTTTCCCTCCTGGCACTTTCCCTGTAGGAGATACTGCAAGACGTTTCCGTATATTGGGCACAGCGCTCTGCAGGGTGTTAGCAGAGACTTTCCCGGGACAGTGAAACCCGACATCAGAGACACTGAGAAGAAGCCCCAATGTTCCCTCCAGGCACTTTCAGTGTGGGTGCCTTCTCCACGTGGTTCCTGGTTTCACTGCAGCTCTGAAGAGAATGTTAGCAAAGAGGTAATCGGGACAGTGCAAACAGTACTCAAAGACAGGGAGAGCAAGCTCTCTCTTGGCACTTTGGATGTGGGACATACAGCGAGATGTTTGCTGCTTTTACATTTGGCTGTTGGGAGATTTACAGCACAAAGATATCTAGTTGATTTGAAGCAGTTCCGAGAAAGTCTAAACATAATCCTCACTTTTCCCTCCTGGCACTTTCCCTGTAGGAGATACCGCAAGACGTTTCTGTATATTGGGCACAGCGCTCTGCAGGGTGTTAGCAGAGAGTTTCCCGGGACAGTGAAACCCTATATCAGAGACACTGAGAAGAAGCCCCAACGTTCCCTCCAGGCACTTTCAGTGTGGGTGCCTTCTCCACGTGGTTCCTGGTTTCACTGCAGCTCTGAAGAGAATGTTAGCAAAGAGGTAATCGGGACAGTGCAAACAGTACTCAAAGACAGGGAGAGCAAGCTCTACATTACTCTCTTGGCACTTTGGATGTGGGACATACAGCGAGATGTTTGCTGCTTTTGCGTTTGGCTGTTGGGAGATTTACAGCACAAAGATATCTAGTTGATTTGAAGCAGTTCCGAGAAAGTCTAAGCATAATCCTCACTTTTCCCTCCTGGCACTTTCCCTCTAGGGGATACCGCAAGACATTTCTGTATATTGGGTACAGCGCTCTGCAGGGTGTTAGCAGAGAGTTTCCCGGGACAGTGAAACCCTATATCAGAGACACTGAGAAGAAGCCCCAACGTTCCTTCCAGGCACTTTCAGTGTGGGTGCCTTCTCCACGTGGTTCCTGGTTTCACTGCAGCTCTGAAGAGAATGTTAGCAAAGAGGTAATCGGGACAGTGCAAACAATACTCAAAGACAGGGAGAGCAAGCTCTCTCTTGGCACTTTGGATGTGGGACATACAGCGAGATGTTTGCTGCTTTTGCGTTTGGCTGTTGGGAGATTTACAGCACAAAGATATCTAGTTGATTTGAAGCAGTTCCGAGAAAGTCTAAACATAATCCTCACTTTTCCCTCCTGGCACTTTCCCTGTAGGAGATACCGCAAGACGTTTCTGTATATTGGGCACAGCGCTCTGCAGGGTGTTAGCAGAGAGTTTCCCGGGACAGTGAAACCCTATATCAGAGACACTGAGAAGAAGCCCCAATGTTCCTTCCAGGCACTTTCAGTGTGGGTGCCTTCTCCACGTGGTTCCTGGTTTCACTGCAGCTCTGAAGAGAATGTTAGCAAGAGGTAATCGGGACAGTGCAAACAGTACTCAAAGACAGGGAGAGCAAGCTCTCTCTTGGCACTTTGGATGTGGGACATACAGCGAGATGTTTGCTGCTTTTACATTTGGCTGTTGGGAGATTTACAGCACAAAGATATCTAGTTGATTTGAAGCAGTTCCGAGAAAGTCTAAACATAATCCTCACTTTTCCCTCCTGGCACTTTCCCTGTAGGAGATACCGCAAGACGTTTCTGTATATTGGGCACAGCGCTCTGCAGGGTGTTAGCAGAGAGTTTCCCGGGACAGTGAAACCCTATATCAGAGACACTGAGAAGAAGCCCCAATGTTCCCTCCAGGCACTTTCAGTGTGGGTGCCTTCTCCACGTGGTTCCTGGTTTCACTGCAGCTCTGAAGAGAATGTTAGCAAAGAGGTAATCGGGACAGTGCAAACAGTACTCAAAGACAGGGAGAGCAAGCTCTCTCTTGGCACTTTGGATGTGGGACATACAGCGAGATGTTTGCTGCTTTTACATTTGGCTGTTGGGAGATTTACAGCACAAAGATATCTAGTTGATTTGAAGCAGTTCCGAGAAAGTCTAAACATAATCCTCACTTTTCCCTCCTGGCACTTTCCCTGTAGGAGATACCGCAAGACGTTTCTGTATATTGGGCACAGCGCTCTGCAGGGTGTTAGCAGAGAGTTTCCCGGGACAGTGAAACCCTATATCAGAGACACTGAGAAGAAGCCCCAACGTTCCTTCCAGGCACTTTCAGTGTGGGTGCCTTCTCCACGTGGTTCCTGGTTTCACTGCAGCTCTGAAGAGAATGTTAGCAAAGAGGTAATCGGGACAGCGCAAACAGTACTCAAAGACAGGGAGAGCAAGCTCTCTCTTGGCACTTTGGATGTGGGACATACAGCGAGATGTTTGCTGCTTTTACATTTGGCTGTTGGGAGATTTACAGCACAAAGATATCTAGTTGATTTGAAGCAGTTCCGAGAAAGTCTAAACATAATCCTCACTTTTCCCTCCTGGCACTTTCCCTGTAGGAGATACCGCAAGACGTTTCTGTATATTGGGCACAGCGCTCTGCAGGGTGTTAGCAGAGAGTTTCCCGGGACAGTGAAACCCTATATCAGAGACACTGAGAAGAAGCCCCAATGTTCCCTCCAGGCACTTTCAGTGTGGGTGCCTTCTCCACGTGGTTCCTGGTTTCACTGCAGCTCTGAAGAGAATGTTAGCAAAGAGGTAATCGGGACAGTGCAAACAGTACTCAAAGACAGGGAGAGCAAGCTCTCTCTTGGCACTTTGGATGTGGGACATACAGCGAGATGTTTGCTGCTTTTACATTTGGCTGTTGGGAGATTTACAGCACAAAGATATCTAGTTGATTTGAAGCAGTTCCGAGAAAGTCTAAACATAATCCTCACTTTTCCCTCCTGGCACTTTCCCTGTAGGAGATACCGCAAGACGTTTCTGTATATTGGGCACAGCGCTCTGCAGGGTGTTAGCAGAGAGTTTCCCGGGACAGTGAAACCCTATATCAGAGACACTGAGAAGAAGCCCCAACGTTCCTTCCAGGCACTTTCAGTGTGGGTGCCTTCTCCACGTGGTTCCTGGTTTCACTGCAGCTCTGAAGAGAATGTTAGCAAAGAGGTAATCGGGACAGCGCAAACAGTACTCAAAGACAGGGAGAGCAAGCTCTCTCTTGGCACTTTGGATGTGGGACATACAGCGAGATGTTTGCTGCTTTTACATTTGGCTGTTGGGAGATTTACAGCACAAAGATATCTAGTTGATTTGAAGCAGTTCCGAGAAAGTCTAAACATAATCCTCACTTTTCCCTCCTGGCACTTTCCCTGTAGGAGATACCGCAAGACGTTTCTGTATATTGGGCACAGCGCTCTGCAGGGTGTTAGCAGAGAGTTTCCCGGGACAGTGAAACCCTATATCAGAGACACTGAGAAGAAGCCCCAATGTTCCCTCCAGGCACTTTCAGTGTGGGTGCCTTCTCCACGTGGTTCCTGGTTTCACTGCAGCTCTGAAGAGAATGTTAGCAAAGAGGTAATCGGGACAGTGCAAACAGTACTCAAAGACAGGGAGAGCAAGCTCTCTCTTGGCACTTTGGATGTGGGACATACAGCGAGATGTTTGCTGCTTTTACATTTGGCTGTTGGGAGATTTACAGCACAAAGATATCTAGTTGATTTGAAGCAGTTCCGAGAAAGTCTAAACATAATCCTCACTTTTCCCTCCTGGCACTTTCCCTGTAGGAGATACCGCAAGACGTTTCTGTATATTGGGCACAGCGCTCTGCAGGGTGTTAGCAGAGAGTTTCCCGGGACAGTGAAACCCTATATCAGAGACACTGAGAAGAAGCCCCAACGTTCCTTCCAGGCACTTTCAGTGTGGGTGCCTTCTCGACGTGGTTCCTGGTTTCACTGCAGCTCTGAAGAGAATGTTAGCAAAGAGGTAATCGGGACAGTGCAAACAGTACTCAAAGACAGGGAGAGCAAGCTCTCTCTTGGCACTGTGGATGTGGGACATACAGCGAGATGTTTGCTGCTTTTACATTTGGCTGTTGGGAGATTTACAGCACAAAGATATCTAGTTGATTTGAAGCAGTTCCGAGAAAGTCTAAACATAATCCTCACTTTTCCCTCCTGGCACTTTCCCTGTAGGAGATACCGCAAGACGTTTCTGTATATTGGGCACAGCGCTCTGCAGGGTGTTAGCAGAGAGTTTCCCGGGACAGTGAAACCCTATATCAGAGACACTGAGAAGAAGCCCCAACGTTCCCTCCAGGCACTTTCAGTGTGGGTGCCTTCTCCACGTGGTTCCTGGTTTCACTGCAGCTCTGAAGAGAATGTTAGCAAAGAGGTAATCGGGACAGTGCAAACAGTACTCAAAGACAGGGAGAGCAAGCTCTCTCTTGGCACTTTGGATGTGGGACATACAGCGAGATGTTTGCTGCTTTTACATTTGGCTGTTGGGAGATTTACAGCACAAAGATATCTAGTTGATTTGAAGCAGTTCCGAGAAAGTCTAAACATAATCCTCACTTTTCCCTCCTGGCACTTTCCCTGTAGGAGATACCGCAAGACGTTTCTGTATATTGGGCACAGCGCTCTGCAGGGTGTTAGCAGAGAGTTTCCCGGGACAGTGAAACCCTATATCAGAGACACTGAGAAGAAGCCCCAATGTTCCCTCCAGGCACTTTCAGTGTGGGTGCCTTCTCCACGTGGTTCCTGGTTTCACTGCAGCTCTGAAGAGAATGTTAGCAAAGAGGTAATCGGGACAGCGCAAACAGTACTCAAAGACAGGGAGAGCAAGCTCTCTCTTGGCACTTTGGATGTGGGACATACAGCGAGATGTTTGCTGCTTTTACATTTGGCTGTTGGGAGATTTACAGCACAAAGATATCTAGTTGATTTGAAGCAGTTCCGAGAAAGTCTAAACATAATCCTCACTTTTCCCTCCTGGCACTTTCCCTGTAGGAGATACCGCAAGACGTTTCTGTATATTGGGCACAGCGCTCTGCAGGGTGTTAGCAGAGAGTTTCCCGGGACAGTGAAACCCTATATCAGAGACACTGAGAAGAAGCCCCAACGTTCCTTCCAGGCACTTTCAGTGTGGGTGCCTTCTCCACGTGGTTCCTGGTTTCACTGCAGCTCTGAAGAGAATGTTAGCAAAGAGGTAATCGGGACAGCGCAAACAGTACTCAAAGACAGGGAGAGCAAGCTCTCTCTTGGCACTTTGGATGTGGGACATACAGCGAGATGTTTGCTGCTTTTACATTTGGCTGTTGGGAGATTTACAGCACAAAGATATCTAGTTGATTTGAAGCAGTTCCGAGAAAGTCTAAACATAATCCTCACTTTTCCCTCCTGGCACTTTCCCTGTAGGAGATACCGCAAGACGTTTCTGTATATTGGGCACAGTGCTCTGCAGGGTGTTAGCAGAGAGTTTCCCGGGACAGTGAAACCCTATATCAGAGACACTGAGAAGAAGCCCCAATGTTCCCTCCAGGCACTTTCAGTGTGGGTGCCTTCTCCACGTGGTTCCTGGTTTCACTGCAGCTCTGAAGAGAATGTTAGCAAAGAGGTAATCGGGACAGTGCAAACAGTACTCAAAGACAGGGAGAGCAAGCTCTCTCTTGGCACTTTGGATGTGGGACATACAGCGAGATGTTTGCTGCTTTTACATTTGGCTGTTGGGAGATTTACAGCACAAAGATATCTAGTTGATTTGAAGCAGTTCCGAGAAAGTCTAAACATAATCCTCACTTTTCCCTCCTGGCACTTTCCCTGTAGGAGATACCGCAAGACGTTTCTGTATATTGGGCACAGCGCTCTGCAGGGTGTTAGCAGAGAGTTTCCCGGGACAGTGAAACCCTATATCAGAGACACTGAGAAGAAGCCCCAACGTTCCTTCCAGGCACTTTCAGTGTGGGTGCCTTCTCCACGTGGTTCCTGGTTTCACTGCAGCTCTGAAGAGAATGTTAGCAAAGAGGTAATCGGGACAGTGCAAACAGTACTCAAAGACAGGGAGAGCAAGCTCTCTCGGCACTTTGGATGTGGGACATACAGCGAGATGTTTGCTGCTTTTACATTTGGCTGTTGGGAGATTTACAGCACAAAGATATCTAGTTGATTTGAAGCAGTTCCGAGAAAGTCTAAACATAATCCTCACTTTTCCCTCCTGGCACTTTCCCTGTAGGAGATACCGCAAGACGTTTCTGTATATTGGGCACAGCGCTCTGCAGGGTGTTAGCAGAGAGTTTCCCGGGACAGTGAAACCCTATATCAGAGACACTGAGAAGAAGCCCCAACGTTCCCTCCAGGCACTTTCAGTGTGGGTGCCTTCTCCACGTGGTTCCTGGTTTCACTGCAGCTCTGAAGAGAATGTTAGCAAAGAGGTAATCGGGACAGTGCAAACAGTACTCAAAGACAGGGAGAGCAAGCTCTACATTACTCTCTTGGCACTTTGGATGTGGGACATACAGCGAGATGTTTGCTGCTTTTGCGTTTGGCTGTTGGGAGATTTACAGCACAAAGATATCTAGTTGATTTGAAGCAGTTCCGAGAAAGTCTAAGCATAATCCTCACTTTTCCCTCCTGGCACTTTCCCTCTAGGGGATACCGCAAGACATTTCTGTATATTGGGCACAGCGCTCTGCAGGGTGTTAGCAGAGAGTTTCCCGGGACAGTGAAACCCTATATCAGAGACACTGAGAAGAAGCCCCAACGTTCCTTCCAGGCACTTTCAGTGTGGGTGCCTTCTCCACGTGGTTCCTGGTTTCACTGCAGCTCTGAAGAGAATGTTAGCAAAGAGGTAATCGGGACAGTGCAAACAATACTCAAAGACAGGGAGAGCAAGCTCTCTCTTGGCACTTTGGATGTGGGACATACAGCGAGATGTTTGCTGCTTTTGCGTTTGGCTGTTGGGAGATTTACAGCACAAAGATATCTAGTTGATTTGAAGCAGTTCCGAGAAAGTCTAAACATAATCCTCACTTTTCCCTCCTGGCACTTTCCCTGTAGGAGATACCGCAAGACGTTTCTGTATATTGGGCACAGCGCTCTGCAGGGTGTTAGCAGAGAGTTTCCCGGGACAGTGAAACCCTATATCAGAGACACTGAGAAGAAGCCCCAATGTTCCTTCCAGGCACTTTCAGTGTGGGTGCCTTCTCCACGTGGTTCCTGGTTTCACTGCAGCTCTGAAGAGAATGTTAGCAAGAGGTAATCGGGACAGTGCAAACAGTACTCAAAGACAGGGAGAGCAAGCTCTCTCTTGGCACTTTGGATGTGGGACATACAGCGAGATGTTTGCTGCTTTTACATTTGGCTGTTGGGAGATTTACAGCACAAAGATATCTAGTTGATTTGAAGCAGTTCCGAGAAAGTCTAAACATAATCCTCACTTTTCCCTCCTGGCACTTTCCCTGTAGGAGATACCGCAAGACGTTTCTGTATATTGGGCACAGCGCTCTGCAGGGTGTTAGCAGAGAGTTTCCCGGGACAGTGAAACCCTATATCAGAGACACTGAGAAGAAGCCCCAATGTTCCCTCCAGGCACTTTCAGTGTGGGTGTCTTCTCCACGTGGTTCCTGGTTTCACTGCAGCTCTGAAGAGAATGTTAGCAAAGAGGTAATCGGGACAGTGCAAACAGTACTCAAAGACAGGGAGAGCAAGCTCTCTCTTGGCACTGTGGATGTGGGACATACAGCGAGATGTTTGCTGCTTTTACATTTGGCTGTTGGGAGATTTACAGCACAAAGATATCTAGTTGATTTGAAGCAGTTCCGAGAAAGTCTAAACATAATCCTCACTTTTCCCTCCTGGCACTTTCCCTGTAGGAGATACCGCAAGACGTTTCTGTATATTGGGCACAGCGCTCTGCAGGGTGTTAGCAGAGAGTTTCCCGGGACAGTGAAACCCTATATCAGAGACACTGAGAAGAAGCCCCAACGTTCCTTCCAGGCACTTTCAGTGTGGGTGCCTTCTCGACGTGGTTCCTGGTTTCACTGCAGCTCTGAAGAGAATGTTAGCAAAGAGGTAATCGGGACAGCGCAAACAGTACTCAAAGACAGGGAGAGCAAGCTCTCTCTTGGCACTTTGGATGTGGGACATACAGCGAGATGTTTGCTGCTTTTACATTTGGCTGTTGGGAGATTTACAGCACAAAGATATCTAGTTGATTTGAAGCAGTTCCGAGAAAGTCTAAACATAATCCTCACTTTTCCCTCCTGGCACTTTCCCTGTAGGAGATACCGCAAGACGTTTCTGTATATTGGGCACAGCGCTCTGCAGGGTGTTAGCAGAGAGTTTCCCGGGACAGTGAAACCCTATATCAGAGACACTGAGAAGAAGCCCCAACGTTCCTTCCAGGCACTTTCAGTGTGGGTGCCTTCTCCACGTGGTTCCTGGTTTCACTGCAGCTCTGAAGAGAATGTTAGCAAAGAGGTAATCGGGACAGCGCAAACAGTACTCAAAGACAGGGAGAGCAAGCTCTCTCTTGGCACTTTGGATGTGGGACATACAGCGAGATGTTTGCTGCTTTTACATTTGGCTGTTGGGAGATTTACAGCACAAAGATATCTAGTTGATTTGAAGCAGTTCCGAGAAAGTCTAAACATAATCCTCACTTTTCCCTCCTGGCACTTTCCCTGTAGGAGATACCGCAAGACGTTTCTGTATATTGGGCACAGCGCTCTGCAGGGTGTTAGCAGAGAGTTTCCCGGGACAGTGAAACCCTATATCAGAGACACTGAGAAGAAGCCCCAATGTTCCCTCCAGGCACTTTCAGTGTGGGTGCCTTCTCCACGTGGTTCCTGGTTTCACTGCAGCTCTGAAGAGAATGTTAGCAAAGAGGTAATCGGGACAGTGCAAACAGTACTCAAAGACAGGGAGAGCAAGCTCTCTCTTGGCACTTTGGATGTGGGACATACAGCGAGATGTTTGCTGCTTTTACATTTGGCTGTTGGGAGATTTACAGCACAAAGATATCTAGTTGATTTGAAGCAGTTCCGAGAAAGTCTAAACATAATCCTCACTTTTCCCTCCTGGCACTTTCCCTGTAGGAGATACCGCAAGACGTTTCTGTATATTGGGCACAGCGCTCTGCAGGGTGTTAGCAGAGAGTTTCCCGGGACAGTGAAACCCTATATCAGAGACACTGAGAAGAAGCCCCAATGTTCCCTCCAGGCACTTTCAGTGTGGGTGCCTTCTCCACGTGGTTCCTGGTTTCACTGCAGCTCTGAAGAGAATGTTAGCAAAGAGGTAATCGGGACAGTGCAAACAGTACTCAAAGACAGGGAGAGCAAGCTCTCTCTTGGCACTTTGGATGTGGGACATACAGCGAGATGTTTGCTGCTTTTACATTTGGCTGTTGGGAGATTTACAGCACAAAGATATCTAGTTGATTTGAAGCAGTTCCGAGAATGTCTAAACATAATCCTCACTTTTCCCTCCTGGCACTTTCCCTGTAGGAGATACCGCAAGACGTTTCTGTATATTGGGCACAGCGCTCTGCAGGGTGTTAGCAGAGAGTTTCCCGGGACAGTGAAACCCTATATCAGAGACACTGAGAAGAAGCCCCAACGTTCCTTCCAGGCACTTTCAGTGTGGGTGCCTTCTCCACGTGGTTCCTGGTTTCACTGCAGCTCTGAAGAGAATGTTAGCAAAGAGGTAATCGGGACAGTGCAAACAGTACTCAAAGACAGGGAGAGCAAGCTCTCTCGGCACTTTGGATGTGGGACATACAGCGAGATGTTTGCTGCTTTTACATTTGGCTGTTGGGAGATTTACAGCACAAAGATATCTAGTTGATTTGAAGCAGTTCCGAGAAAGTCTAAACATAATCCTCACTTTTCCCTCCTGGCACTTTCCCTGTAGGAGATACTGCAAGACGTTTCCGTATATTGGGCACAGCGCTCTGCAGGGTGTTAGCAGAGACTTTCCCGGGACAGTGAAACCCGACATCAGAGACACTGAGAAGAAGCCCCAATGTTCCCTCCAGGCACTTTCAGTGTGGGTGCCTTCTCCACGTGGTTCCTGGTTTCACTGCAGCTCTGAAGAGAATGTTAGCAAAGAGGTAATCGGGACAGTGCAAACAGTACTCAAAGACAGGGAGAGCAAGCTCTCTCTTGGCACTTTGGATGTGGGACATACAGCGAGATGTTTGCTGCTTTTACATTTGGCTGTTGGGAGATTTACAGCACAAAGATATCTAGCTGATTTGAAGCAGTTCCGAGAAAGTCTAAACATAATCCTCACTTTTCCCTCCTGGCACTTTCCCTGTAGGAGATACCGCAAGACGTTTCTGTATATTGGGCACAGCGCTCTGCAGGGTGTTAGCAGAGAGTTTCCCGGGACAGTGAAACCCTATATCTGAGACACTGAGAAGAAGCCCCAACGTTCCCTCCAGGCACTTTCAGTGTGGGTGCCTTCTCCACGTGGTTCCTGGTTTCACTGCAGCTCTGAAGAGAATGTTAGCAAAGAGGTAATCGGGACAGTGCAAACAGTACTCAAAGACAGGGAGAGCAAGCTCTACATTACTCTCTTGGCACTTTGGATGTGGGACATACAGCGAGATGTTTGCTGCTTTTGCGTTTGGCTGTTGGGAGATTTACAGCACAAAGATATCTAGTTGATTTGAAGCAGTTCCGAGAAAGTCTAAGCATAATCCTCACTTTTCCCTCCTGGCACTTTCCCTCTAGGGGATACCGCAAGACATTTCTGTATATTGGGCACAGCGCTCTGCAGGGTGTTAGCAGAGAGTTTCCCGGGACAGTGAAACCCTATATCAGAGACACTGAGAAGAAGCCCCAACGTTCCTTCCAGGCACTTTCAGTGTTGGTGCCTTCTCCACGTGGTTCCTGGTTTCACTGCAGCTCTGAAGAGAATGTTAGCAAAGAGGTAATCGGGACAGTGCAAACAATACTCAAAGACAGGGAGAGCAAGCTCTCTCTTGGCACTTTGGATGTGGGACATACAGCGAGATGTTTGCTGCTTTTGCGTTTGGCTGTTGGGAGATTTACAGCACAAAGATATCTAGTTGATTTGAAGCAGTTCCGAGAAAGTCTAAACATAATCCTCACTTTTCCCTCCTGGCACTTTCCCTGTAGGAGATACCGCAAGACGTTTCTGTATATTGGGCACAGCGCTCTGCAGGGTGTTAGCAGAGAGTTTCCCGGGACAGTGAAACCCTATATCAGAGACACTGAGAAGAAGCCCCAACGTTCCTTCCAGGCACTTTCAGTGTGGGTGCCTTCTCCACGTGGTTCCTGGTTTCACTGCAGCTCTGAAGAGAATGTTAGCAAGAGGTAATCGGGACAGTGCAAACAGTACTCAAAGACAGGGAGAGCAAGCTCTCTCTTGGCACTTTGGATGTGGGACATACAGCGAGATGTTTGCTGCTTTTACATTTGGCTGTTGGGAGATTTACAGCACAAAGATATCTAGTTGATTTGAAGCAGTTCCGAGAAAGTCTAAACATAATCCTCACTTTTCCCTCCTGGCACTTTCCCTGTAGGAGATACCGCAAGACGTTTCTGTATATTGGGCACAGCGCTCTGCAGGGTGTTAGCAGAGAGTTTCCCGGGACAGTGAAACCCTATATCAGAGACACTGAGAAGAAGCCCCAATGTTCCCTCCAGGCACTTTCAGTGTGGGTGCCTTCTCCACGTGGTTCCTGGTTTCACTGCAGCTCTGAAGAGAATGTTAGCAAAGAGGTAATCGGGACAGTGCAAACAGTACTCAAAGACAGGGAGAGCAAGCTCTCTCTTGGCACTTTGGATGTGGGACATACAGCGAGATGTTTGCTGCTTTTACATTTGGCTGTTGGGAGATTTACAGCACAAAGATATCTAGTTGATTTGAAGCAGTTCCGAGAAAGTCTAAACATAATCCTCACTTTTCCCTCCTGGCACTTTCCCTGTAGGAGATACCGCAAGACGTTTCTGTATATTGGGCACAGCGCTCTGCAGGGTGTTAGCAGAGAGTTTCCCGGGACAGTGAAACCCTATATCAGAGACACTGAGAAGAAGCCCCAACGTTCCTTCCAGGCACTTTCAGTGTGGGTGCCTTCTCCACGTGGTTCCTGGTTTCACTGCAGCTCTGAAGAGAATGTTAGCAAAGAGGTAATCGGGACAGTGCAAACAATACTCAAAGACAGGGAGAGCAAGCTCTCTCTTGGCACTTTGGATGTGGGACATACAGCGAGATGTTTGCTGCTTTTGCATTTGGCTGTTGGGAGATTTACAGCACAAAGATATCTAGTTGATTTGAAGCAGTTCCGAGAAAGTCTAAACATAATCCTCACTTTTCCCTCCTGGCACTTTCCCTGTAGGAGATACCGCAAGACGTTTCTGTATATTGGGCACAGCGCTCTGCAGGGTGTTAGCAGAGAGTTTCCCGGGACAGTGAAACCCTATATCAGAGACACTGAGAAGAAGCCCCAACGTTCCTTCCAGGCACTTTCAGTGTGGGTGCCTTCTCCACGTGGTTCCTGGTTTCACTGCAGCTCTGAAGAGAATGTTAGCAAGAGGTAATCGGGACAGTGCAAACAGTACTCAAAGACAGGGAGAGCAAGCTCTCTCTTGGCACTTTGGATGTGGGACATACAGCGAGATGTTTGCTGCTTTTACATTTGGCTGTTGGGAGATTTACAGCACAAAGATATCTAGTTGATTTGAAGCAGTTCCGAGAAAGTCTAAACATAATCCTCACTTTTCCCTCCTGGCACTTTCCCTGTAGGAGATACCGCAAGACGTTTCTGTATATTGGGCACAGCGCTCTGCAGGGTGTTAGCAGAGAGTTTCCCGGGACAGTGAAACCCTATATCAGAGACACTGAGAAGAAGCCCCAATGTTCCCTCCAGGCACTTTCAGTGTGGGTGCCTTCTCCACGTGGTTCCTGGTTTCACTGCAGCTCTGAAGAGAATGTTAGCAAAGAGGTAATCGGGACAGTGCAAACAATACTCAAAGACAGGGAGAGCAAGCTCTCTCTTGGCACTTTGGATGTGGGACATACAGCGAGATGTTTGCTGCTTTTGCATTTGGCTGTTGGGAGATTTACAGCACAAAGATATCTAGTTGATTTGAAGCAGTTCCGAGAAAGTCTAAACATAATCCTCACTTTTCCCTCCTGGCACTTTCCCTGTAGGAGATACCGCAAGACGTTTCTGTATATTGGGCACAGCGCTCTGCAGGGTGTTAGCAGAGAGTTTCCCGGGACAGTGAAACCCTATATCAGAGACACTGAGAAGAAGCCCCAACGTTCCTTCCAGGCACTTTCAGTGTGGGTGCCTTCTCCACGTGGTTCCTGGTTTCACTGCAGCTCTGAAGAGAATGTTAGCAAGAGGTAATCGGGACAGTGCAAACAGTACTCAAAGACAGGGAGAGCAAGCTCTCTCTTGGCACTTTGGATGTGGGACATACAGCGAGATGTTTGCTGCTTTTACATTTGGCTGTTGGGAGATTTACAGCACAAAGATATCTAGTTGATTTGAAGCAGTTCCGAGAAAGTCTAAACATAATCCTCACTTTTCCCTCCTGGCACTTTCCCTGTAGGAGATACCGCAAGACGTTTCTGTATATTGGGCACAGCGCTCTGCAGGGTGTTAGCAGAGAGTTTCCCGGGACAGTGAAACCCTATATCAGAGACACTGAGAAGAAGCCCCAATGTTCCCTCCAGGCACTTTCAGTGTGGGTGCCTTCTCCACGTGGTTCCTGGTTTCACTGCAGCTCTGAAGAGAATGTTAGCAAAGAGGTAATCGGGACAGTGCAAACAGTACTCAAAGACAGGGAGAGCAAGCTCTCTCTTGGCACTGTGGATGTGGGACATACAGCGAGATGTTTGCTGCTTTTACATTTGGCTGTTGGGAGATTTACAGCACAAAGATATCTAGTTGATTTGAAGCAGTTCCGAGAAAGTCTAAACATAATCCTCACTTTTCCCTCCTGGCACTTTCCCTGTAGGAGATACCGCAAGACGTTTCTGTATATTGGGCACAGCGCTCTGCAGGGTGTTAGCAGAGAGTTTCCCGGGACAGTGAAACCCTATATCAGAGACACTGAGAAGAAGCCCCAATGTTCCCTCCAGGCACTTTCAGTGTGGGTGCCTTCTCCACGTGGTTCCTGGTTTCACTGCAGCTCTGAAGAGAATGTTAGCAAAGAGGTAATCGGGACAGTGCAAACAGTACTCAAAGACAGGGAGAGCAAGCTCTCTCTTGGCACTTTGGATGTGGGACATACAGCGAGATGTTTGCTGCTTTTACATTTGGCTGTTGGGAGATTTACAGCACAAAGATATCTAGTTGATTTGAAGCAGTTCCGAGAAAGTCTAAACATAATCCTCACTTTTCCCTCCTGGCACTTTCCCTGTAGGGGATACCGCAAGACGTTTCTGTATATTGGGCACAGCGCTCTGCACGGTGTTAGCAGAGAGTTTCCCGGGACAGTGAAACCCTATATCAGAGACACTGAGAAGAAGCCCCAACGTTCCTTCCAGGCACTTTCAGTGTGGGTGCCTTCTCCACGTGGTTCCTGGTTTCACTGCAGCTCTGAAGAGAATGTTAGCAAAGAGGTAATCGGGACAGTGCAAACAGTACTCAAAGACAGGGAGAGCAAGCTCTCTCTTGGCACTTTGGATGTGGGACATACAGCGAGATGTTTGCTGCTTTTACATTTGGCTGTTGGGAGATTTACAGCACAAAGATATCTAGTTGATTTGAAGCAGTTCCGAGAAAGTCTAAACATAATCCTCACTTTTCCCTCCTGGCACTTTCCCTGTAGGAGATACCGCAAGACGTTTCCGTATATTGGGCACAGCGCTCTGCAGGGTGTTAGCAGAGAGTTTCCCGGGACAGTGAAACCCTATATCAGAGACACTGAGAAGAAGCCCCAATGTTCCCTCCAGGCACTTTCAGTGTGGGTGCCTTCTCCACGTGGTTCCTGGTTTCACTGCAGCTCTGAAGAGAATGTTAGCAAAGAGGTAATCGGGACAGCGCAAACAGTACTCAAAGACAGGGAGAGCAAGCTCTCTCTTGGCACTTTGGATGTGGGACATACAGCGAGATGTTTGCTGCTTTTACATTTGGCTGTTGGGAGATTTACAGCACAAAGATATCTAGTTGATTTGAAGCAGTTCCGAGAAAGTCTAAACATAATCCTCACTTTTCCCTCCTGGCACTTTCCCTGTAGGAGATACCGCAAGACGTTTCTGTATATTGGGCACAGCGCTCTGCAGGGTGTTAGCAGAGAGTTTCCCGGGACAGTGAAACCCTATATCAGAGACACTGAGAAGAAGCCCCAACGTTCCTTCCAGGCACTTTCAGTGTGGGTGCCTTCTCCACGTGGTTCCTGGTTTCACTGCAGCTCTGAAGAGAATGTTAGCAAAGAGGTAATCGGGACAGCGCAAACAGTACTCAAAGACAGGGAGAGCAAGCTCTCTCTTGGCACTTTGGATGTGGGACATACAGCGAGATGTTTGCTGCTTTTACATTTGGCTGTTGGGAGATTTACAGCACAAAGATATCTAGTTGATTTGAAGCAGTTCCGAGAAAGTCTAAACATAATCCTCACTTTTCCCTCCTGGCACTTTCCCTGTAGGAGATACCGCAAGACGTTTCTGTATATTGGGCACAGCGCTCTGCAGGGTGTTAGCAGAGAGTTTCCCGGGACAGTGAAACCCTATATCAGAGACACTGAGAAGAAGCCCCAACGTTCCTTCCAGGCACTTTCAGTGTGGGTGCCTTCTCCACGTGGTTCCTGGTTTCACTGCAGCTCTGAAGAGAATGTTAGCAAAGAGGTAATCGGGACAGCGCAAACAGTACTCAAAGACAGGGAGAGCAAGCTCTCTCTTGGCACTTTGGATGTGGGACATACAGCGAGATGTTTGCTGCTTTTACATTTGGCTGTTGGGAGATTTACAGCACAAAGATATCTAGTTGATTTGAAGCAGTTCCGAGAAAGTCTAAACATAATCCTCACTTTTCCCTCCTGGCACTTTCCCTGTAGGAGATACCGCAAGACGTTTCTGTATATTGGGCACAGCGCTCTGCAGGGTGTTAGCAGAGACTTTCCCGGGACAGTGAAACCCTATATCAGAGACACTGAGAAGAAGCCCCAATGTTCCCTCCAGGCACTTTCAGTGTGGGTGCCTTCTCCACGTGGTTCCTGGTTTCACTGCAGCTCTGAAGAGAATGTTAGCAAAGAGGTAATCGGGACAGTGCAAACAGTACTCAAAGACAGGGAGAGCAAGCTCTACATTACTCTCTTGGCACTTTGGATGTGGGACATACAGCGAGATGTTTGCTGCTTTTACATTTGGCTGTTGGGAGATTTACAGCACAAAGATATCTAGTTGATTTGAAGCAGTTCCGAGAAAGTCTAAACATAATCCTCACTTTTCCCTCCTGGCACTTTCCCTGTAGGAGATACCGCAAGACGTTTCTGTATATTGGGCACAGCGCTCTGCAGGGTGTTAGCAGAGAGTTTCCCGGGACAGTGAAACCCTATATCAGAGACACTGAGAAGAAGCCCCAATGTTCCCTCCAGGCACTTTCAGTGTGGGTGCCTTCTCCACGTGGTTCCTGGTTTCACTGCAGCTCTGAAGAGAATGTTAGCAAAGAGGTAATCGGGACAGTGCAAACAGTACTCAAAGACAGGGAGAGCAAGCTCTCTCTTGGCACTGTGGATGTGGGACATACAGCGAGATGTTTGCTGCTTTTACATTTGGCTGTTGGGAGATTTACAGCACAAAGATATCTAGTTGATTTGAAGCAGTTCCGAGAAAGTCTAAACATAATCCTCACTTTTCCCTCCTGGCACTTTCCCTGTAGGAGATACCGCAAGACGTTTCTGTATATTGGGCACAGCGCTCTGCAGGGTGTTAGCAGAGAGTTTCCCGGGACAGTGAAACCCTATATCAGAGACACTGAGAAGAAGCCCCAATGTTCCCTCCAGGCACTTTCAGTGTGGGTGCCTTCTCCACGTGGTTCCTGGTTTCACTGCAGCTCTGAAGAGAATGTTAGCAAAGAGGTAATCGGGACAGTGCAAACAGTACTCAAAGACAGGGAGAGCAAGCTCTCTCTTGGCACTTTGGATGTGGGACATACAGCGAGATGTTTGCTGCTTTTACATTTGGCTGTTGGGAGATTTACAGCACAAAGATATCTAGTTGATTTGAAGCAGTTCCGAGAAAGTCTAAACATAATCCTCACTTTTCCCTCCTGGCACTTTCCCTGTAGGGGATACCGCAAGACGTTTCTGTATATTGGGCACAGCGCTCTGCAGGGTGTTAGCAGAGAGTTTCCCGGGACAGTGAAACCCTATATCAGAGACACTGAGAAGAAGCCCCAACGTTCCTTCCAGGCACTTTCAGTGTGGGTGCCTTCTCCACGTGGTTCCTGGTTTCACTGCAGCTCTGAAGAGAATGTTAGCAAAGAGGTAATCGGGACAGTGCAAACAGTACTCAAAGACAGGGAGAGCAAGCTCTCTCTTGGCACTTTGGATGTGGGACATACAGCGAGATGTTTGCTGCTTTTACATTTGGCTGTTGGGAGATTTACAGCACAAAGATATCTAGTTGATTTGAAGCAGTTCCGAGAAAGTCTAAACATAATCCTCACTTTTCCCTCCTGGCACTTTCCCTGTAGGAGATACCGCAAGACGTTTCCGTATATTGGGCACAGCGCTCTGCAGGGTGTTAGCAGAGAGTTTCCCGGGACAGTGAAACCCTATATCAGAGACACTGAGAAGAAGCCCCAATGTTCCCTCCAGGCACTTTCAGTGTGGGTGCCTTCTCCACGTGGTTCCTGGTTTCACTTGCAGCTCTGAAGAGAATGTTAGCAAAGAGGTAATCGGGACAGCGCAAACAGTACTCAAAGACAGGGAGAGCAAGCTCTCTCTTGGCACTTTGGATGTGGGACATACAGCGAGATGTTTGCTGCTTTTACATTTGGCTGTTGGGAGATTTACAGCACAAAGATATCTAGTTGATTTGAAGCAGTTCCGAGAAAGTCTAAACATAATCCTCACTTTTCCCTCCTGGCACTTTCCCTGTAGGAGATACCGCAAGACGTTTCTGTATATTGGGCACAGCGCTCTGCAGGGTGTTAGCAGAGAGTTTCCCGGGACAGTGAAACCCTATATCAGAGACACTGAGAAGAAGCCCCAACGATCCTTCCAGGCACTTTCAGTGTGGGTGCCTTCTCCACGTGGTTCCTGGTTTCACTGCAGCTCTGAAGAGAATGTTAGCAAAGAGGTAATCGGGACAGCGCAAACAGTACTCAAAGACAGGGAGAGCAAGCTCTCTCTTGGCACTTTGGATGTGGGACATACAGCGAGATGTTTGCTGCTTTTACATTTGGCTGTTGGGAGATTTACAGCACAAAGATATCTAGTTGATTTGAAGCAGTTCCGAGAAAGTCTAAACATAATCCTCACTTTTCCCTCCTGGCACTTTCCCTGTAGGAGATACCGCAAGACGTTTCTGTATATTGGGCACAGCGCTCTGCAGGGTGTTAGCAGAGAGTTTCCCGGGACAGTGAAACCCTATATCAGAGACACTGAGAAGAAGCCCCAATGTTCCCTCCAGGCACTTTCAGTGTGGGTGCCTTCTCCACGTGGTTCCTGGTTTCACTGCAGCTCTGAAGAGAATGTTAGCAAAGAGGTAATCGGGACAGTGCAAACAGTACTCAAAGACAGGGAGAGCAAGCTCTACATTACTCTCTTGGCACTTTGGATGTGGGACATACAGCGAGATGTTTGCTGCTTTTGCGTTTGGCTGTTGGGAGATTTACAGCACAAAGATATCTAGTTGATTTGAAGCAGTTCCGAGAAAGTCTAAGCATAATCCTCACTTTTCCCTCCTGGCACTTTCCCTGTAGGGGATACCGCAAGACGTTTCTGTATATTGGGCACAGCGCTCTGCAGGGTGTTAGCAGAGAGTTTCCCGGGACAGTGAAACCCTATATCAGAGACACTGAGAAGAAGCCCCAATGTTCCCTCCAGGCACTTTCAGTGTGGGTGCCTTCTCCACGTGGTTCCTGGTTTCACTGCAGCTCTGAAGAGAATGTTAGCAAAGAGGTAATCGGGACAGCGCAAACAGTACTCAAAGACAGGGAGAGCAAGCTCTCTCTTGGCACTTTGGATGTGGGACATACAGCGAGATGTTTGCTGCTTTTACATTTGGCTGTTGGGAGATTTACAGCACAAAGATATCTAGTTGATTTGAAGCAGTTCCGAGAAAGTCTAAACATAATCCTCACTTTTCCCTCCTGGCACTTTCCCTGTAGGAGATACCGCAAGACGTTTCTGTATATTGGGCACAGCGCTCTGCAGGGTGTTAGCAGAGAGTTTCCCGGGACAGTGAAACCCTATATCAGAGACACTGAGAAGAAGCCCCAACGTTCCTTCCAGGCACTTTCAGTGTGGGTGCCTTCTCCACGTGGTTCCTGGTTTCACTGCAGCTCTGAAGAGAATGTTAGCAAAGAGGTAATCGGGACAGTGCAAACAGTACTCAAAGACAGGGAGAGCAAGCTCTCTCTTGGCACTTTGGATGTGGGACATACAGCGAGATGTTTGCTGCTTTTACATTTGGCTGTTGGGAGATTTACAGCACAAAGATATCTAGTTGATTTGAAGCAGTTCCGAGAAAGTCTAAACATAATCCTCACTTTTCCCTCCTGGCACTTTCCCTGTAGGAGATACCGCAAGACGTTTCCGTATATTGGGCACAGCGCTCTGCAGGGTGTTAGCAGAGAGTTTCCCGGGACAGTGAAACCCTATATCAGAGACACTGAGAAGAAGCCCCAATGTTCCCTCCAGGCACTTTCAGTGTGGGTGCCTTCTCCACGTGGTTCCTGGTTTCACTGCAGCTCTGAAGAGAATGTTAGCAAAGAGGTAATCGGGACAGCGCAAACAGTACTCAAAGACAGGGAGAGCAAGCTCTCTCTTGGCACTTTGGATGTGGGACATACAGCGAGATGTTTGCTGCTTTTACATTTGGCTGTTGGGAGATTTACAGCACAAAGATATCTAGCTGATTTGAAGCAGTTCCGAGAAAGTCTAAACATAATCCTCACTTTTCCCTCCTGGCACTTTCCCTGTAGGAGATACCGCAAGACGTTTCTGTATATTGGGCACAGCGCTCTGCAGGGTGTTAGCAGAGAGTTTCCCGGGACAGTGAAACCCTATATCAGAGACACTGAGAAGAAGCCCCAACGTTCCTTCCAGGCACTTTCAGTGTGGGTGCCTTCTCCACGTGGTTCCTGGTTTCACTGCAGCTCTGAAGAGAATGTTAGCAAAGAGGTAATCGGGACAGCGCAAACAGTACTCAAAGACAGGGAGAGCAAGCTCTCTCTTGGCACTTTGGATGTGGGACATACAGCGAGATGTTTGCTGCTTTTACATTTGGCTGTTGGGAGATTTACAGCACAAAGATATCTAGTTGATTTGAAGCAGTTCCGAGAAAGTCTAAACATAATCCTCACTTTTCCCTCCTGGCACTTTCCCTGTAGGAGATACCGCAAGACGTTTCTGTATATTGGGCACAGCGCTCTGCAGGGTGTTAGCAGAGAGTTTCCCGGGACAGTGAAACCCTATATCAGAGACACTGAGAAGAAGCCCCAATGTTCCCTCCAGGCACTTTCAGTGTGGGTGCCTTCTCCACGTGGTTCCTGGTTTCACTGCAGCTCTGAAGAGAATGTTAGCAAAGAGGTAATCGGGACAGTGCAAACAGTACTCAAAGACAGGGAGAGCAAGCTCTACATTACTCTCTTGGCACTTTGGATGTGGGACATACAGCGAGATGTTTGCTGCTTTTACATTTGGCTGTTGGGAGATTTACAGCACAAAGATATCTAGTTGATTTGAAGCAGTTCCGAGAAAGTCTAAACATAATCCTCACTTTTCCCTCCTGGCACTTTCCCTGTAGGAGATACCGCAAGACGTTTCTGTATATTGGGCACAGCGCTCTGCAGGGTGTTAGCAGAGAGTTTCCCGGGACAGTGAAACCCTATATCAGAGACACTGAGAAGAAGCCCCAATGTTCCCTCCAGGCACTTTCAGTGTGGGTGCCTTCTCCACGTGGTTCCTGGTTTCACTGCAGCTCTGAAGAGAATGTTAGCAAAGAGGTAATCGGGACAGTGCAAACAGTACTCAAAGACAGGGAGAGCAAGCTCTCTCTTGGCACTGTGGATGTGGGACATACAGCGAGATGTTTGCTGCTTTTACATTTGGCTGTTGGGAGATTTACAGCACAAAGATATCTAGTTGATTTGAAGCAGTTCCGAGAAAGTCTAAACATAATCCTCACTTTTCCCTCCTGGCACTTTCCCTGTAGGAGATACCGCAAGACGTTTCTGTATATTGGGCACAGCGCTCTGCAGGGTGTTAGCAGAGAGTTTCCCGGGACAGTGAAACCCTATATCAGAGACACTGAGAAGAAGCCCCAATGTTCCCTCCAGGCACTTTCAGTGTGGGTGCCTTCTCCACGTGGTTCCTGGTTTCACTGCAGCTCTGAAGAGAATGTTAGCAAAGAGGTAATCGGGACAGTGCAAACAGTACTCAAAGACAGGGAGAGCAAGCTCTCTCTTGGCACTTTGGATGTGGGACATACAGCGAGATGTTTGCTGCTTTTACATTTGGCTGTTGGGAGATTTACAGCACAAAGATATCTAGTTGATTTGAAGCAGTTCCGAGAAAGTCTAAACATAATCCTCACTTTTCCCTCCTGGCACTTTCCCTGTAGGAGATACCGCAAGACGTTTCTGTATATTGGGCACAGCGCTCTGCAGGGTGTTAGCAGAGAGTTTCCCGGGACAGTGAAACCCTATATCAGAGACACTGAGAAGAAGCCCCAACGTTCCTTCCAGGCACTTTCAGTGTGGGTGCCTTCTCCACGTGGTTCCTGGTTTCACTGCAGCTCTGAAGAGAATGTTAGCAAAGAGGTAATCGGGACAGCGCAAACAGTACTCAAAGACAGGGAGAGCAAGCTCTCTCTTGGCACTTTGGATGTGGGACATACAGCGAGATGTTTGCTGCTTTTACATTTGGCTGTTGGGAGATTTACAGCACAAAGATATCTAGTTGATTTGAAGCAGTTCCGAGAAAGTCTAAACATAATCCTCACTTTTCCCTCCTGGCACTTTCCCTGTAGGAGATACCGCAAGACGTTTCTGTATATTGGGCACAGCGCTCTGCAGGGTGTTAGCAGAGAGTTTCCCGGGACAGTGAAACCCTATATCAGAGACACTGAGAAGAAGCCCCAATGTTCCCTCCAGGCACTTTCAGTGTGGGTGCCTTCTCCACGTGGTTCCTGGTTTCACTGCAGCTCTGAAGAGAATGTTAGCAAAGAGGTAATCGGGACAGTGCAAACAGTACTCAAAGACAGGGAGAGCAAGCTCTACATTACTCTCTTGGCACTTTGGATGTGGGACATACAGCGAGATGTTTGCTGCTTTTACATTTGGCTGTTGGGAGATTTACAGCACAAAGATATCTAGTTGATTTGAAGCAGTTCCGAGAAAGTCTAAACATAATCCTCACTTTTCCCTCCTGGCACTTTCCCTGTAGGAGATACCGCAAGACGTTTCTGTATATTGGGCACAGCGCTCTGCAGGGTGTTAGCAGAGAGTTTCCCGGGACAGTGAAACCCTATATCAGAGACACTGAGAAGAAGCCCCAATGTTCCCTCCAGGCACTTTCAGTGTGGGTGCCTTCTCCACGTGGTTCCTGGTTTCACTGCAGCTCTGAAGAGAATGTTAGCAAAGAGGTAATCGGGACAGTGCAAACAGTACTCAAAGACAGGGAGAGCAAGCTCTCTCTTGGCACTGTGGATGTGGGACATACAGCGAGATGTTTGCTGCTTTTACATTTGGCTGTTGGGAGATTTACAGCACAAAGATATCTAGTTGATTTGAAGCAGTTCCGAGAAAGTCTAAACATAATCCTCACTTTTCCCTCCTGGCACTTTCCCTGTAGGAGATACCGCAAGACGTTTCTGTATATTGGGCACAGCGCTCTGCAGGGTGTTAGCAGAGAGTTTCCCGGGACAGTGAAACCCTATATCAGAGACACTGAGAAGAAGCCCCAATGTTCCCTCCAGGCACTTTCAGTGTGGGTGCCTTCTCCACGTGGTTCCTGGTTTCACTGCAGCTCTGAAGAGAATGTTAGCAAAGAGGTAATCGGGACAGTGCAAACAGTACTCAAAGACAGGGAGAGCAAGCTCTCTCTTGGCACTTTGGATGTGGGACATACAGCGAGATGTTTGCTGCTTTTACATTTGGCTGTTGGGAGATTTACAGCACAAAGATATCTAGTTGATTTGAAGCAGTTCCGAGAAAGTCTAAACATAATCCTCACTTTTCCCTCCTGGCACTTTCCCTGTAGGAGATACCGCAAGACGTTTCTGTATATTGGGCACAGCGCTCTGCAGGGTGTTAGCAGAGAGTTTCCCGGGACAGTGAAACCCTATATCAGAGACACTGAGAAGAAGCCCCAACGTTCCTTCCAGGCACTTTCAGTGTGGGTGCCTTCTCCACGTGGTTCCTGGTTTCACTGCAGCTCTGAAGAGAATGTTAGCAAAGAGGTAATCGGGACAGCGCAAACAGTACTCAAAGACAGGGAGAGCAAGCTCTCTCTTGGCACTTTGGATGTGGGACATACAGCGAGATGTTTGCTGCTTTTACATTTGGCTGTTGGGAGATTTACAGCACAAAGATATCTAGTTGATTTGAAGCAGTTCCGAGAAAGTCTAAACATAATCCTCACTTTTCCCTCCTGGCACTTTCCCTGTAGGAGATACCGCAAGACGTTTCCGTATATTGGGCACAGCGCTCTGCAGGGTGTTAGCAGAGAGTTTCCCGGGACAGTGAAACCCTATATCAGAGACACTGAGAAGAAGCCCCAATGTTCCCTCCAGGCACTTTCAGTGTGGGTGCCTTCTCCACGTGGTTCCTGGTTTCACTTGCAGCTCTGAAGAGAATGTTAGCAAAGAGGTAATCGGGACAGCGCAAACAGTACTCAAAGACAGGGAGAGCAAGCTCTCTCTTGGCACTTTGGATGTGGGACATACAGCGAGATGTTTGCTGCTTTTACATTTGGCTGTTGGGAGATTTACAGCACAAAGATATCTAGTTGATTTGAAGCAGTTCCGAGAAAGTCTAAACATAATCCTCACTTTTCCCTCCTGGCACTTTCCCTGTAGGAGATACCGCAAGACGTTTCTGTATATTGGGCACAGCGCTCTGCAGGGTGTTAGCAGAGAGTTTCCCGGGACAGTGAAACCCTATATCAGAGACACTGAGAAGAAGCCCCAACGATCCTTCCAGGCACTTTCAGTGTGGGTGCCTTCTCCACGTGGTTCCTGGTTTCACTGCAGCTCTGAAGAGAATGTTAGCAAAGAGGTAATCGGGACAGCGCAAACAGTACTCAAAGACAGGGAGAGCAAGCTCTCTCTTGGCACTTTGGATGTGGGACATACAGCGAGATGTTTGCTGCTTTTACATTTGGCTGTTGGGAGATTTACAGCACAAAGATATCTAGTTGATTTGAAGCAGTTCCGAGAAAGTCTAAACATAATCCTCACTTTTCCCTCCTGGCACTTTCCCTGTAGGAGATACCGCAAGACGTTTCTGTATATTGGGCACAGCGCTCTGCAGGGTGTTAGCAGAGAGTTTCCCGGGACAGTGAAACCCTATATCAGAGACACTGAGAAGAAGCCCCAATGTTCCCTCCAGGCACTTTCAGTGTGGGTGCCTTCTCCACGTGGTTCCTGGTTTCACTGCAGCTCTGAAGAGAATGTTAGCAAAGAGGTAATCGGGACAGTGCAAACAGTACTCAAAGACAGGGAGAGCAAGCTCTACATTACTCTCTTGGCACTTTGGATGTGGGACATACAGCGAGATGTTTGCTGCTTTTGCGTTTGGCTGTTGGGAGATTTACAGCACAAAGATATCTAGTTGATTTGAAGCAGTTCCGAGAAAGTCTAAGCATAATCCTCACTTTTCCCTCCTGGCACTTTCCCTGTAGGGGATACCGCAAGACGTTTCTGTATATTGGGCACAGCGCTCTGCAGGGTGTTAGCAGAGAGTTTCCCGGGACAGTGAAACCCTATATCAGAGACACTGAGAAGAAGCCCCAATGTTCCCTCCAGGCACTTTCAGTGTGGGTGCCTTCTCCACGTGGTTCCTGGTTTCACTGCAGCTCTGAAGAGAATGTTAGCAAAGAGGTAATCGGGACAGCGCAAACAGTACTCAAAGACAGGGAGAGCAAGCTCTCTCTTGGCACTTTGGATGTGGGACATACAGCGAGATGTTTGCTGCTTTTACATTTGGCTGTTGGGAGATTTACAGCACAAAGATATCTAGTTGATTTGAAGCAGTTCCGAGAAAGTCTAAACATAATCCTCACTTTTCCCTCCTGGCACTTTCCCTGTAGGAGATACCGCAAGACGTTTCTGTATATTGGGCACAGCGCTCTGCAGGGTGTTAGCAGAGAGTTTCCCGGGACAGTGAAACCCTATATCAGAGACACTGAGAAGAAGCCCCAACGTTCCTTCCAGGCACTTTCAGTGTGGGTGCCTTCTCCACGTGGTTCCTGGTTTCACTGCAGCTCTGAAGAGAATGTTAGCAAAGAGGTAATCGGGACAGTGCAAACAGTACTCAAAGACAGGGAGAGCAAGCTCTCTCTTGGCACTTTGGATGTGGGACATACAGCGAGATGTTTGCTGCTTTTACATTTGGCTGTTGGGAGATTTACAGCACAAAGATATCTAGTTGATTTGAAGCAGTTCCGAGAAAGTCTAAACATAATCCTCACTTTTCCCTCCTGGCACTTTCCCTGTAGGAGATACCGCAAGACGTTTCCGTATATTGGGCACAGCGCTCTGCAGGGTGTTAGCAGAGAGTTTCCCGGGACAGTGAAACCCTATATCAGAGACACTGAGAAGAAGCCCCAATGTTCCCTCCAGGCACTTTCAGTGTGGGTGCCTTCTCCACGTGGTTCCTGGTTTCACTGCAGCTCTGAAGAGAATGTTAGCAAAGAGGTAATCGGGACAGCGCAAACAGTACTCAAAGACAGGGAGAGCAAGCTCTCTCTTGGCACTTTGGATGTGGGACATACAGCGAGATGTTTGCTGCTTTTACATTTGGCTGTTGGGAGATTTACAGCACAAAGATATCTAGTTGATTTGAAGCAGTTCCGAGAAAGTCTAAACATAATCCTCACTTTTCCCTCCTGGCACTTTCCCTGTAGGAGATACCGCAAGACGTTTCCGTATATTGGGCACAGCGCTCTGCAGGGTGTTAGCAGAGAGTTTCCCGGGACAGTGAAACCCTATATCAGAGACACTGAGAAGAAGCCCCAATGTTCCCTCCAGGCACTTTCAGTGTGGGTGCCTTCTCCACGTGGTTCCTGGTTTCACTGCAGCTCTGAAGAGAATGTTAGCAAAGAGGTAATCGGGACAGCGCAAACAGTACTCAAAGACAGGGAGAGCAAGCTCTCTCTTGGCACTTTGGATGTGGGACATACAGCGAGATGTTTGCTGCTTTTACATTTGGCTGTTGGGAGATTTACAGCACAAAGATATCTAGCTGATTTGAAGCAGTTCCGAGAAAGTCTAAACATAATCCTCACTTTTCCCTCCTGGCACTTTCCCTGTAGGAGATACCGCAAGACGTTTCTGTATATTGGGCACAGCGCTCTGCAGGGTGTTAGCAGAGAGTTTCCCGGGACAGTGAAACCCTATATCAGAGACACTGAGAAGAAGCCCCAACGTTCCTTCCAGGCACTTTCAGTCTGGGTGCCTTCTCCACGTGGTTCCTGGTTTCACTGCAGCTCTGAAGAGAATGTTAGCAAAGAGGTAATCGGGACAGCGCAAACAGTACTCAAAGACAGGGAGAGCAAGCTCTCTCTTGGCACTTTGGATGTGGGACATACAGCGAGATGTTTGCTGCTTTTACATTTGGCTGTTGGGAGATTTACAGCACAAAGATATCTAGTTGATTTGAAGCAGTTCCGAGAAAGTCTAAACATAATCCTCACTTTTCCCTCCTGGCACTTTCCCTGTAGGAGATACCGCAAGACGTTTCTGTATATTGGGCACAGCGCTCTGCAGGGTGTTAGCAGAGAGTTTCCCGGGACAGTGAAACCCTATATCAGAGACACTGAGAAGAAGCCCCAACGTTCCTTCCAGGCACTTTCAGTGTGGGTGCCTTCTCCACGTGGTTCCTGGTTTCACTGCAGCTCTGAAGAGAATGTTAGCAAAGAGGTAATCGGGACAGCGCAAACAGTACTCAAAGACAGGGAGAGCAAGCTCTCTCTTGGCACTTTGGATGTGGGACATACAGCGAGATGTTTGCTGCTTTTACATTTGGCTGTTGGGAGATTTACAGCACAAAGATATCTAGCTGATTTGAAGCAGTTCCGAGAAAGTCTAAACATAATCCTCACTTTTCCCTCCTGGCACTTTCCCTGTAGGAGATACCGCAAGACGTTTCTGTATATTGGGCACAGCGCTCTGCAGGGTGTTAGCAGAGAGTTTCCCGGGACAGTGAAACCCTATATCAGAGACACTGAGAAGAAGCCCCAACGTTCCTTCCAGGCACTTTCAGTGTGGGTGCCTTCTCCACGTGGTTCCTGGTTTCACTGCAGCTCTGAAGAGAATGTTAGCAAAGAGGTAATCGGGACAGCGCAAACAGTACTCAAAGACAGGGAGAGCAAGCTCTCTCTTGGCACTTTGGATGTGGGACATACAGCGAGATGTTTGCTGCTTTTACATTTGGCTGTTGGGAGATTTACAGCACAAAGATATCTAGTTGATTTGAAGCAGTTCCGAGAAAGTCTAAACATAATCCTCACTTTTCCCTCCTGGCACTTTCCCTGTAGGAGATACCGCAAGACGTTTCTGTATATTGGGCACAGCGCTCTGCAGGGTGTTAGCAGAGAGTTTCCCGGGACAGTGAAACCCTATATCAGAGACACTGAGAAGAAGCCCCAATGTTCCCTCCAGGCACTTTCAGTGTGGGTGCCTTCTCCACGTGGTTCCTGGTTTCACTGCAGCTCTGAAGAGAATGTTAGCAAAGAGGTAATCGGGACAGTGCAAACAGTACTCAAAGACAGGGAGAGCAAGCTCTACATTACTCTCTTGGCACTTTGGATGTGGGACATACAGCGAGATGTTTGCTGCTTTTGCGTTTGGCTGTTGGGAGATTTACAGCACAAAGATATCTAGTTGATTTGAAGCAGTTCCGAGAAAGTCTAAGCATAATCCTCACTTTTCCCTCCTGGCACTTTCCCTGTAGGGGATACCGCAAGACGTTTCTGTATATTGGGCACAGCGCTCTGCAGGGTGTTAGCAGAGAGTTTCCCGGGACAGTGAAACCCTATATCAGAGACACTGAGAAGAAGCCCCAATGTTCCCTCCAGGCACTTTCAGTGTGGGTGCCTTCTCCACGTGGTTCCTGGTTTCACTGCAGCTCTGAAGAGAATGTTAGCAAAGAGGTAATCGGGACAGCGCAAACAGTACTCAAAGACAGGGAGAGCAAGCTCTCTCTTGGCACTTTGGATGTGGGACATACAGCGAGATGTTTGCTGCTTTTACATTTGGCTGTTGGGAGATTTACAGCACAAAGATATCTAGTTGATTTGAAGCAGTTCCGAGAAAGTCTAAACATAATCCTCACTTTTCCCTCCTGGCACTTTCCCTGTAGGAGATACCGCAAGACGTTTCTGTATATTGGGCACAGCGCTCTGCAGGGTGTTAGCAGAGAGTTTCCCGGGACAGTGAAACCCTATATCAGAGACACTGAGAAGAAGCCCCAACGTTCCTTCCAGGCACTTTCAGTGTGGGTGCCTTCTCCACGTGGTTCCTGGTTTCACTGCAGCTCTGAAGAGAATGTTAGCAAAGAGGTAATCGGGACAGTGCAAACAGTACTCAAAGACAGGGAGAGCAAGCTCTCTCTTGGCACTTTGGATGTGGGACATACAGCGAGATGTTTGCTGCTTTTACATTTGGCTGTTGGGAGATTTACAGCACAAAGATATCTAGTTGATTTGAAGCAGTTCCGAGAAAGTCTAAACATAATCCTCACTTTTCCCTCCTGGCACTTTCCCTGTAGGAGATACCGCAAGACGTTTCCGTATATTGGGCACAGCGCTCTGCAGGGTGTTAGCAGAGAGTTTCCCGGGACAGTGAAACCCTATATCAGAGACACTGAGAAGAAGCCCCAATGTTCCCTCCAGGCACTTTCAGTGTGGGTGCCTTCTCCACGTGGTTCCTGGTTTCACTGCAGCTCTGAAGAGAATGTTAGCAAAGAGGTAATCGGGACAGCGCAAACAGTACTCAAAGACAGGGAGAGCAAGCTCTCTCTTGGCACTTTGGATGTGGGACATACAGCGAGATGTTTGCTGCTTTTACATTTGGCTGTTGGGAGATTTACAGCACAAAGATATCTAGTTGATTTGAAGCAGTTCCGAGAAAGTCTAAACATAATCCTCACTTTTCCCTCCTGGCACTTTCCCTGTAGGAGATACCGCAAGACGTTTCCGTATATTGGGCACAGCGCTCTGCAGGGTGTTAGCAGAGAGTTTCCCGGGACAGTGAAACCCTATATCAGAGACACTGAGAAGAAGCCCCAATGTTCCCTCCAGGCACTTTCAGTGTGGGTGCCTTCTCCACGTGGTTCCTGGTTTCACTGCAGCTCTGAAGAGAATGTTAGCAAAGAGGTAATCGGGACAGCGCAAACAGTACTCAAAGACAGGGAGAGCAAGCTCTCTCTTGGCACTTTGGATGTGGGACATACAGCGAGATGTTTGCTGCTTTTACATTTGGCTGTTGGGAGATTTACAGCACAAAGATATCTAGCTGATTTGAAGCAGTTCCGAGAAAGTCTAAACATAATCCTCACTTTTCCCTCCTGGCACTTTCCCTGTAGGAGATACCGCAAGACGTTTCTGTATATTGGGCACAGCGCTCTGCAGGGTGTTAGCAGAGAGTTTCCCGGGACAGTGAAACCCTATATCAGAGACACTGAGAAGAAGCCCCAACGTTCCTTCCAGGCACTTTCAGTCTGGGTGCCTTCTCCACGTGGTTCCTGGTTTCACTGCAGCTCTGAAGAGAATGTTAGCAAAGAGGTAATCGGGACAGCGCAAACAGTACTCAAAGACAGGGAGAGCAAGCTCTCTCTTGGCACTTTGGATGTGGGACATACAGCGAGATGTTTGCTGCTTTTACATTTGGCTGTTGGGAGATTTACAGCACAAAGATATCTAGTTGATTTGAAGCAGTTCCGAGAAAGTCTAAACATAATCCTCACTTTTCCCTCCTGGCACTTTCCCTGTAGGAGATACCGCAAGACGTTTCTGTATATTGGGCACAGCGCTCTGCAGGGTGTTAGCAGAGAGTTTCCCGGGACAGTGAAACCCTATATCAGAGACACTGAGAAGAAGCCCCAACGTTCCTTCCAGGCACTTTCAGTGTGGGTGCCTTCTCCACGTGGTTCCTGGTTTCACTGCAGCTCTGAAGAGAATGTTAGCAAAGAGGTAATCGGGACAGCGCAAACAGTACTCAAAGACAGGGAGAGCAAGCTCTCTCTTGGCACTTTGGATGTGGGACATACAGCGAGATGTTTGCTGCTTTTACATTTGGCTGTTGGGAGATTTACAGCACAAAGATATCTAGCTGATTTGAAGCAGTTCCGAGAAAGTCTAAACATAATCCTCACTTTTCCCTCCTGGCACTTTCCCTGTAGGAGATACCGCAAGACGTTTCTGTATATTGGGCACAGCGCTCTGCAGGGTGTTAGCAGAGAGTTTCCCGGGACAGTGAAACCCTATATCAGAGACACTGAGAAGAAGCCCCAACGTTCCTTCCAGGCACTTTCAGTGTGGGTGCCTTCTCCACGTGGTTCCTGGTTTCACTGCAGCTCTGAAGAGAATGTTAGCAAAGAGGTAATCGGGACAGCGCAAACAGTACTCAAAGACAGGGAGAGCAAGCTCTCTCTTGGCACTTTGGATGTGGGACATACAGCGAGATGTTTGCTGCTTTTACATTTGGCTGTTGGGAGATTTACAGCACAAAGATATCTAGTTGATTTGAAGCAGTTCCGAGAAAGTCTAAACATAATCCTCACTTTTCCCTCCTGGCACTTTCCCTGTAGGAGATACCGCAAGACGTTTCTGTATATTGGGCACAGCGCTCTGCAGGGTGTTAGCAGAGAGTTTCCCGGGACAGTGAAACCCTATATCAGAGACACTGAGAAGAAGCCCCAATGTTCCCTCCAGGCACTTTCAGTGTGGGTGCCTTCTCCACGTGGTTCCTGGTTTCACTGCAGCTCTGAAGAGAATGTTAGCAAAGAGGTAATCGGGACAGCGCAAACAGTACTCAAAGACAGGGAGAGCAAGCTCTCTCTTGGCACTTTGGATGTGGGACATACAGCGAGATGTTTGCTGCTTTTACATTTGGCTGTTGGGAGATTTACAGCACAAAGATATCTAGTTGATTTGAAGCAGTTCCGAGAAAGTCTAAACATAATCCTCACTTTTCCCTCCTGGCACATTCCCTGTAGGAGATACCGCAAGACGTTTCTGTATATTGGGCACAGCGCTCTGCAGGGTGTTAGCAGAGAGTTTCCCGGGACAGTGAAACCCTATATCAGAGACACTGAGAAGAAGCCCCAACGTTCCTTCCAGGCACTTTCAGTGTGGGTGCCTTCTCCACGTGGTTCCTGGTTTCACTGCAGCTCTGAAGAGAATGTTAGCAAAGAGGTAATCGGGACAGCGCAAACAGTACTCAAAGACAGGGAGAGCAAGCTCTCTCTTGGCACTTTGGATGTGGGACATACAGCGAGATGTTTGCTGCTTTTACATTTGGCTGTTGGGAGATTTACAGCACAAAGATATCTAGTTGATTTGAAGCAGTTCCGAGAAAGTCTAAACATAATCCTCACTTTTCCCTCCTGGCACTTTCCCTGTAGGAGATACCGCAAGACGTTTCTGTATATTGGGCACAGCGCTCTGCAGGGTGTTAGCAGAGAGTTTCCCGGGACAGTGAAACCCTATATCAGAGACACTGAGAAGAAGCCCCAATGTTCCCTCCAGGCACTTTCAGTGTGGGTGCCTTCTCCACGTGGTTCCTGGTTTCACTGCAGCTCTGAAGAGAATGTTATCAAAGAGGTAATCGGGACAGCGCAAACAGTACTCAAAGACAGGGAGAGCAAGCTCTCTCTTGGCACTTTGGATGTGGGACATACAGCGAGATGTTTGCTGCTTTTGCGTTTGGCTGTTGGGAGATTTACAGCACAAAGATATCTAGTTGATTTGAAGCAGTTCCGAGAAAGTCTAAGCATAATCCTCACTTTTCCCTCCTGGCACTTTCCCTGTAGGGGATACCGCAAGACATTTCTGTATATTGGGCACAGCGCTCTGCAGGGTGTTAGCAGAGAGTTTCCCGGGACAGTGAAACCCTATATCAGAGACACTGAGAAGAAGCCCCAACGTTCCTTCCAGGCACTTTCAGTGTGGGTGCCTTCTCCACGTGGTTCCTGGTTTCACTGCAGCTCTGAAGAGAATGTTAGCAAAGAGGTAATCGGGACAGTGCAAACAGTACTCAAAGACAGGGAGAGCAAGCTCTCTCTTGGCACTTTGGATGTGGGACATACAGCGAGATGTTTGCTGCTTTTACATTTGGCTGTTGGGAGATTTACAGCGCAAAGATATCTAGTTGATTTGAAGCAGTTCCGAGAAAGTCTAAACATAATCCTCACTTTTCCCTCCTGGCACTTTCCCTGTAGGAGATACCGCAAGACGTTTCTGTATATTGGGCACAGCGCTCTGCAGGGTGTTAGCAGAGAGTTTCCCGGGACAGTGAAACCCTATATCAGAGACACTGAGAAGAAGCCCCAACGTTCCTTCCAGGCACTTTCAGTGTGGGTGCCTTCTCCACGTGGTTCCTGGTTTCACTGCAGCTCTGAAGAGAATGTTAGCAAAGAGGTAATCGGGACAGTGCAAACAGTACTCAAAGACAGGGAGAGCAAGCTCTCTCTTGGCACTTTGGATGTGGGACATACAGCGAGATGTTTGCTGCTTTTACATTTGGCTGTTGGGAGATTTACAGCACAAAGATATCTAGTTGATTTGAAGCAGTTCCGAGAAAGTCTAAACATAATCCTCACTTTTCCCTCCTGGCACTTTCCCTGTAGGAGATACCGCAAGACGTTTCTGTATATTGGGCACAGCGCTCTGCAGGGTGTTAGCAGAGAGTTTCCCGGGACAGTGAAACCCTATATCAGAGACACTGAGAAGAAGCCCCAATGTTCCCTCCAGGCACTTTCAGTGTGGGTGCCTTCTCCACGTGGTTCCTGGTTTCACTGCAGCTCTGAAGAGAATGTTAGCAAAGAGGTAATCGGGACAGTGCAAACAGTACTCAAAGACAGGGAGAGCAAGCTCTCTCTTGGCACTTTGGATGTGGGACATACAGCGAGATGTTTGCTGCTTTTACATTTGGCTGTTGGGAGATTTACAGCACAAAGATATCTAGTTGATTTGAAGCAGTTCCGAGAAAGTCTAAACATAATCCTCACTTTTCCCTCCTGGCACTTTCCCTGTAGGAGATACCGCAAGACGTTTCTGTATATTGGGCACAGCGCTCTGCAGGGTGTTAGCAGAGAGTTTCCCGGGACAGTGAAACCCTATATCAGAGACACTGAGAAGAAGCCCCAACGTTCCTTCCAGGCACTTTCAGTGTGGGTGCCTTCTCCACGTGGTTCCTGGTTTCACTGCAGCTCTGAAGAGAATGTTAGCAAAGAGGTAATCGGGACAGTGCAAACAGTACTCAAAGACAGGGAGAGCAAGCTCTCTCTTGGCACTTTGGATGTGGGACATACAGCGAGATGTTTGCTGCTTTTACATTTGGCTGTTGGGAGATTTACAGCACAAAGATATCTAGTTGATTTGAAGCAGTTCCGAGAAAGTCTAAACATAATCCTCACTTTTCCCTCCTGGCACTTTCCCTGTAGGAGATACCGCAAGACGTTTCTGTATATTGGGCACAGCGCTGTGCAGGGTGTTAGCAGAGAGTTTCCCGGGACAGTGAAACCCTATATCAGAGACACTGAGAAGAAGCCCCAATGTTCCCTCCAGGCACTTTCAGTGTGGGTGCCTTCTCCACGTGGTTCCTGGTTTCACTGCAGCTCTGAAGAGAATGTTAGCAAAGAGGTAATCGGGACAGTGCAAACAGTACTCAAAGACAGGGAGAGCAAGCTCTCTCTTGGCACTTTGGATGTGGGACATACAGCGAGATGTTTGCTGCTTTTACATTTGGCTGTTGGGAGATTTACAGCACAAAGATATCTAGTTGATTTGAAGCAGTTCCGAGAAAGTCTAAACATAATCCTCACTTTTCCCTCCTGGCACTTTCCCTGTAGGAGATACCGCAAGACGTTTCTGTATATTGGGCACAGCGCTCTGCAGGGTGTTAGCAGAGAGTTTCCCGGGACAGTGAAACCCTATATCAGAGACACTGAGAAGAAGCCCCAATGTTCCCTCCAGGCACTTTCAGTGTGGGTGCCTTCTCCACGTGGTTCCTGGTTTCACTGCAGCTCTGAAGAGAATGTTAGCAAAGAGGTAATCGGGACAGTGCAAACAGTACTCAAAGACAGGGAGAGCAAGCTCTACATTACTCTCTTGGCACTTTGGATGTGGGACATACAGCGAGATGTTTGCTGCTTTTGCGTTTGTCTGTTGGGAGATTTACAGCACAAAGATATCTAGTTGATTTGAAGCAGTTCCGAGAAAGTCTAAGCATAATCCTCACTTTTCCCTCCTGGCACTTTCCCTGTAGGAGATACCGCAAGACGTTTCTGTATATTGGGCACAGCGCTCTGCAGGGTGTTAGCAGAGAGTTTCCCGGGACAGTGAAACCCTATATCAGAGACACTGAGAAGAAGCCCCAACGTTCCTTCCAGGCACTTTCAGTGTGGGTGCCTTCTCCACGTGGTTCCTGGTTTCACTGCAGCTCTGAAGAGAATGTTAGCAAAGAGGTAATCGGGACAGTGCAAACAATACTCAAAGACAGGGAGAGCAAGCTCTCTCTTGGCACTTTGGATGTGGGACATACAGCGAGATGTTTGCTGCTTTTGCATTTGGCTGTTGGGAGATTTACAGCACAAAGATATCTAGTTGATTTGAAGCAGTTCCGAGAAAGTCTAAACATAATCCTCACTTTTCCCTCCTGGCACTTTCCCTGTAGGAGATACCGCAAGACGTTTCTGTATATTGGGCACAGCGCTCTGCAGGGTGTTAGCAGAGAGTTTCCCGGGACAGTGAAACCCTATATCAGAGACACTGAGAAGAAGCCCCAACGTTCCTTCCAGGCACTTTCAGTGTGGGTGCCTTCTCCACGTGGTTCCTGGTTTCACTGCAGCTCTGAAGAGAATGTTAGCAAAGAGGTAATCGGGACAGTGCAAACAGTACTCAAAGACAGGGAGAGCAAGCTCTCTCTTGGCACTTTGGATGTGGGACATACAGCGAGATGTTTGCTGCTTTTACATTTGGCTGTTGGGAGATTTACAGCACAAAGATATCTAGTTGATTTGAAGCAGTTCCGAGAAAGTCTAAACATAATCCTCACTTTTCCCTCCTGGCACTTTCCCTGTAGGGGATACCGCAAGACGTTTCTGTATATTGGGCACAGCGCTCTGCAGGGTGTTAGCAGAGAGTTTCCCGGGACAGTGAAACCCTATATCAGAGACACTGAGAAGAAGCCCCAACGTTCCTTCCAGGCACTTTCAGTGTGGGTGCCTTCTCCACGTGGTTCCTGGTTTCACTGCAGCTCTGAAGAGAATGTTAGCAAAGAGGTAATCGGGACAGTGCAAACAGTACTCAAAGACAGGGAGAGCAAGCTCTCTCTTGGCACTTTGGATGTGGGACATACAGCGAGATGTTTGCTGCTTTTACATTTGGCTGTTGGGAGATTTACAGCACAAAGATATCTAGTTGATTTGAAGCAGTTCCGAGAAAGTCTAAACATAATCCTCACTTTTCCCTCCTGCCACTTTCCCTGTAGGAGATACCGCAAGACGTTTCTGTATATTGGGCACAGCGCTCTGCAGGGTGTTAGCAGAGAGTTTCCCGGGACAGTGAAACCCTATATCAGAGACACTGAGAAGAAGCCCCAATGTTCCCTCCAGGCACTTTCAGTGTGGGTGCCTTCTCCACGTGGTTCCTGGTTTCACTGCAGCTCTGAAGGGAATGTTAGCAAAGAGGTAATCGGGACAGTGCAAACAGTACTCAAAGACAGGGAGAGCAAGCTCTCTCTTGGCACTGTGGATGTGGGACATACAGCGAGATGTTTGCTGCTTTTACATTTGGCTGTTGGGAGATTTACAGCACAAAGATATCTAGTTGATTTGAAGCAGTTCCGAGAAAGTCTAAACATAATCCTCACTTTTCCCTCCTGGCACTTTCCCTGTAGGAGATACCGCAAGACGTTTCTGTATATTGGGCACAGCGCTGTGCAGGGTGTTAGCAGAGAGTTTCCCGGGACAGTGAAACCCTATATCAGAGACACTGAGAAGAAGCCCCAATGTTCCCTCCAGGCACTTTCAGTGTGGGTGCCTTCTCCACGTGGTTCCTGGTTTCACTGCAGCTCTGAAGAGAATGTTAGCAAAGAGGTAATCGGGACAGTGCAAACAGTACTCAAAGACAGGGAGAGCAAGCTCTCTCTTGGCACTTTGGATGTGGGACATACAGCGAGATGTTTGCTGCTTTTACATTTGGCTGTTGGGAGATTTACAGCACAAAGATATCTAGTTGATTTGAAGCAGTTCCGAGAAAGTCTAAACATAATCCTCACTTTTCCCTCCTGGCACTTTCCCTGTAGGAGATACCGCAAGACGTTTCTGTATATTGGGCACAGCGCTCTGCAGGGTGTTAGCAGAGAGTTTCCCGGGACAGTGAAACCCTATATCAGAGACACTGAGAAGAAGCCCCAACGTTCCCTCCAGGCACTTTCAGTGTGGGTGCCTTCTCCACGTGGTTCCTGGTTTCACTGCAGCTCTGAAGAGAATGTTAGCAAAGAGGTAATCGGGACAGTGCAAACAGTACTCAAAGACAGGGAGAGCAAGCTCTCTCTTGGCACTTTGGATGTGGGACATACAGCGAGATGTTTGCTGCTTTTACATTTGGCTGTTGGGAGATTTACAGCACAAAGATATCTAGTTGATTTGAAGCAGTTCCGAGAAAGTCTAAACATAATCCTCACTTTTCCCTCCTGGCACTTTCCCTGTAGGGGATACCGCAAGACGTTTCTGTATATTGGGCACAGCGCTCTGCAGGGTGTTAGCAGAGAGTTTCCCGGGACAGTGAAACCCTATATCAGAGACACTGAGAAGAAGCCCCAACGTTCCTTCCAGGCACTTTCAGTGTGGGTGCCTTCTCCACGTGGTTCCTGGTTTCACTGCAGCTCTGAAGAGAATGTTAGCAAAGAGGTAATCGGGACAGTGCAAACAGTACTCAAAGACAGGGAGAGCAAGCTCTACATTACTCTCTTGGCACTTTGGATGTGGGACATACAGCGAGATGTTTGCTGCTTTTGCGTTTGGCTGTTGGGAGATTTACAGCACAAAGATATCTAGTTGATTTGAAGCAGTTCCGAGAAAGTCTAAGCATAATCCTCACTTTTCCCTCCTGGCACTTTCCCTGTAGGGGATACCGCAAGACATTTCTGTATATTGGGCACAGCGCTCTGCAGGGTGTTAGCAGAGAGTTTCCCGGGACAGTAAAACCCTATATCAGAGACACTGAGAAGAAGCCCCAACGTTCCCTCCAGGCACTTTCAGTGTGGGTGCCTTCTCCACGTGGTTCCTGGTTTCACTGCAGCTCTGAAGAGAATGTTAGCAAAGAGGTAATCGGGACAGTGCAAACAATACTCAAAGACAGGGAGAGCAAGCTCTCTCTTGGCACTTTGGATGTGGGACATACAGCGAGATGTTTGCTTATTTTGCATTTGGCTGTTGGGAGATTTACAGCACAAAGATATCTAGTTGATTTGAAGCAGTTCCGAGAAAGTCTAAACATAATCCTCACTTTTCCCTCCTGGCACTTTCCCTGTAGGAGATACCGCAAGACGTTTCTGTATATTGGGCACAGCGCTGTGCAGGGTGTTAGCAGAGAGTTTCCCGGGACAGTGAAACCCTATATCAGAGACACTGAGAAGAAGCCCCAACGTTCCTTCCAGGCACTTTCAGTGTGGGTGCCTCCTCCACGTGGTTCCTGGTTTCACTGCAGCTCTGAAGAGAATGTTAGCAAAGAGGTAATCGGGACAGTGCAAACAGTACTCAAAGACAGGGAGAGCAAGCTCTCTCTTGGCACTTTGGATGTGGGACATACAGCGAGATGTTTGCTGCTTTTACATTTGGCTGTTGGGAGATTTACAGCACAAAGATATCTAGTTGATTTGAAGCAGTTCCGAGAAAGTCTAAACATAATCCTCACTTTTCCCTCCTGGCACTTTCCCTGTAGGGGATACCGCAAGACGTTTCTGTATATTGGGCACAGCGCTCTGCAGGGTGTTAGCAGAGAGTTTCCCGGGACAGTGAAACCCTATATCAGAGACACTGAGAAGAAGCCCCAACGTTCCTTCCAGGCACTTTCAGTGTGGGTGCCTTCTCCACGTGGTTCCTGGTTTCACTGCAGCTCTGAAGAGAATGTTAGCAAAGAGGTAATCGGGACAGTGCAAACAGTACTCAAAGACAGGGAGAGCAAGCTCTACATTACTCTCTTGGCACTTTGGATGTGGGACATACAGCGAGATGTTTGCTGCTTTTGCGTTTGGCTGTTGGGAGATTTACAGCACAAAGATATCTAGTTGATTTGAAGCAGTTCCGAGAAAGTCTAAGCATAATCCTCACTTTTCCCTCCTGGCACTTTCCCTGTAGGGGATACCGCAAGACATTTCTGTATATTGGGCACAGCGCTCTGCAGGGTGTTAGCAGAGAGTTTCCCGGGACAGTAAAACCCTATATCAGAGACACTGAGAAGAAGCCCCAACGTTCCTTCCAGGCACTTTCAGTGTGGGTGCCTTCTCCACGTGGTTCCTGGTTTCACTGCAGCTCTGAAGAGAATGTTAGCAAAGAGGTAATCGGGACAGTGCAAACAATACTCAAAGACAGGGAGAGCAAGCTCTCTCTTGGCACTTTGGATGTGGGACATACAGCGAGATGTTTGCTGCTTTTGCATTTGGCTGTTGGGAGATTTACAGCACAAAGATATCTAGTTGATTTGAAGCAGTTCCGAGAAAGTCTAAACATAATCCTCACTTTTCCCTCCTGGCACTTTCCCTGTAGCAGATACCGCAAGACGTTTCTGTATATTGGGCACAGCGCTCTGCAGGGTGTTAGCAGAGAGTTTCCCGGGACAGTGAAACCCTATATCAGAGACACTGAGAAGAAGCCCCAACGTTCCTTCCAGGCACTTTCAGTGTGGGTGCCTTCTCCACGTGGTTCCTGGTTTCACTGCAGCTCTGAAGAGAATGTTAGCAAAGAGGTAATCGGGACAGTGCAAACAGTACTCAAAGACAGGGAGAGCAAGCTCTCTCTTGGCACTTTGGATGTGGGACATACAGCGAGATGTTTGCTGCTTTTACATTTGGCTGTTGGGAGATTTACAGCACAAAGATATCTAGTTGATTTGAAGCAGTTCCGAGAAAGTCTAAACATAATCCTCACTTTTCCCTCCTGGCACTTTCCCTGTAGGGGATACCGCAAGACGTTTCTGTATATTGGGCACAGCGCTCTGCAGGGTGTTAGCAGAGAGTTTCCCGGGACAGTGAAACCCTATATCAGAGACACTGAGAAGAAGCCCCAACGTTCCTTCCAGGCACTTTCAGTGTGGGTGCCTTCTCCACGTGGTTCCTGGTTTCACTGCAGCTCTGAAGAGAATGTTAGCAAAGAGGTAATCGGGACAGTGCAAACAGTACTCAAAGACAGGGAGAGCAAGCTCTCTCTTGGCACTTTGGATGTGGGACATACAGCGAGATGTTTGCTGCTTTTACATTTGGCTGTTGGGAGATTTACAGCACAAAGATATCTAGTTGATTTGAAGCAGTTCCGAGAAAGTCTAAACATAATCCTCACTTTTCCCTCCTGGCACTTTCCCTGTAGGAGATACCGCAAGACGTTTCTGTATATTGGGCACAGCGCTCTGCAGGGTGTTAGCAGAGAGTTTCCCGGGACAGTGAAACCCTATATCAGAGACACTGAGAAGAAGCCCCAATGTTCCCTCCAGGCACTTTCAGTGTGGGTGCCTTCTCCACGTGGTTCCTGGTTTCACTGCAGCTCTGAAGAGAATGTTAGCAAAGAGGTAATCGGGACAGTGCAAACAGTACTCAAAGACAGGGAGAGCAAGCTCTCTCTTGGCACTGTGGATGTGGGACATACAGCGAGATGTTTGCTGCTTTTACATTTGGCTGTTGGGAGATTTACAGCACAAAGATATCTAGTTGATTTGAAGCAGTTCCGAGAAAGTCTAAACATAATCCTCACTTTTCCCTCCTGGCACTTTCCCTGTAGGAGATACCGCAAGACGTTTCTGTATATTGGGCACAGCGCTCTGCAGGGTGTTAGCAGAGAGTTTCCCGGGACAGTGAAACCCTATATCAGAGACACTGAGAAGAAGCCCCAATGTTCCCTCCAGGCACTTTCAGTGTGGGTGCCTTCTCCACGTGGTTCCTGGTTTCACTGCAGCTCTGAAGAGAATGTTAGCAAAGAGGTAATCGGGACAGTGCAAACAGTACTCAAAGACAGGGAGAGCAAGCTCTCTCTTGGCACTTTGGATGTGGGACATACAGCGAGATGTTTGCTGCTTTTACATTTGGCTGTTGGGAGATTTACAGCACAAAGATATCTAGTTGATTTGAAGCAGTTCCGAGAAAGTCTAAACATAATCCTCACTTTTCCCTCCTGGCACTTTCCCTGTAGGAGATACCGCAAGACGTTTCTGTATATTGGGCACAGCGCTCTGCAGGGTGTTAGCAGAGAGTTTCCCGGGACAGTGAAACCCTATATCAGAGACACTGAGAAGAAGCCCCAATGTTCCCTCCAGGCACTTTCAGTGTGGGTGCCTTCTCCATGTGGTTCCTGGTTTCACTGCAGCTCTGAAGAGAATGTTAGCAAAGAGGTAATCGGGACAGCGCAAACAGTACTCAAAGACAGGGAGAGCAAGCTCTCTCTTGGCACTTTGGATGTGGGACATACAGTGAGATGTTTGCTGCTTTTGCGTTTGGCTGTTGGGAGATTTACAGCACAAAGATATCTAGTTGATTTGAAGCAGTTCCGAGAAAGTCTAAGCATAATCCTCACTTTTCCCTCCTGGCACTTTCCCTGTAGGGGATACCGCAAGACATTTCTGTATATTGGGCACAGCGCTCTGCAGGGTGTTAGCAGAGAGTTTCCCGGGACAGTGAAACCCTATATCAGAGACACTGAGAAGAAGCCCCAATGTTCCCTCCAGGCACTTTCAGTGTGGGTGCCTTCTCCACGTGGTTCCTGGTTTCACTGCAGCTCTGAAGAGAATGTTATCAAAGAGGTAATCGGGACAGCGCAAACAGTACTCAAAGACAGGGAGAGCAAGCTCTCTCTTGGCACTTTGGATGTGGGACATACAGCGAGATGTTTGCTGCTTTTACATTTGGCTGTTGGGAGATTTACAGCACAAAGATATCTAGTTGATTTGAAGCAGTTCCGAGAAAGTCTAAACATAATCCTCACTTTTCCCTCCTGGCACTTTCCCTGTAGGAGATACCGCAAGACGTTTCTGTATATTGGGCACAGCGCTCTGCAGGGTGTTAGCAGAGAGTTTCCCGGGACAGTGAAACCCTATATCAGAGACACTGAGAAGAAGCCCCAATGTTCCCTCCAGGCACTTTCAGTGTGGGTGCCTTCTCCACGTGGTTCCTGGTTTCACTGCAGCTCTGAAGAGAATGTTAGCAAAGAGGTAATCGGGACAGTGCAAACAGTACTCAAAGACAGGGAGAGCAAGCTCTACATTACTCTCTTGGCACTTTGGATGTGGGACATACAGCGAGATGTTTGCTGCTTTTGCGTTTGGCTGTTGGGAGATTTACAGCACAAAGATATCTAGTTGATTTGAAGCAGTTCCGAGAAAGTCTAAGCATAATCCTCACTTTTCCCTCCTGGCACTTTCCCTGTAGGGGATACCGCAAGACATTTCTGTATATTGGGCACAGCGCTCTGCAGGGTGTTAGCAGAGAGTTTCCCGGGACAGTGAAACCCTATATCAGAGACACTGAGAAGAAGCCCCAACGTTCCTTCCAGGCACTTTCAGTGTGGGTGCCTTCTCCACGTGGTTCCTGGTTTCACTGCAGCTCTGAAGAGAATGTTAGCAAAGAGGTAATCGGGACAGTGCAAACAGTACTCAAAGACAGGGAGAGCAAGCTCTCTCTTGGCACTTTGGATGTGGGACATACAGCGAGATGTTTGCTGCTTTTACATTTGGCTGTTGGGAGATTTACAGCGCAAAGATATCTAGTTGATTTGAAGCAGTTCCGAGAAAGTCTAAACATAATCCTCACTTTTCCCTCCTGGCACTTTCCCTGTAGGAGATACCGCAAGACGTTTCTGTATATTGGGCACAGCGCTCTGCAGGGTGTTAGCAGAGAGTTTCCCGGGACAGTGAAACCCTATATCAGAGACACTGAGAAGAAGCCCCAACGTTCCTTCCAGGCACTTTCAGTGTGGGTGCCTTCTCCACGTGGTTCCTGGTTTCACTGCAGCTCTGAAGAGAATGTTAGCAAAGAGGTAATCGGGACAGTGCAAACAGTACTCAAAGACAGGGAGAGCAAGCTCTCTCTTGGCACTTTGGATGTGGGACATACAGCGAGATGTTTGCTGCTTTTACATTTGGCTGTTGGGAGATTTACAGCACAAAGATATCTAGTTGATTTGAAGCAGTTCCGAGAAAGTCTAAACATAATCCTCACTTTTCCCTCCTGGCACTTTCCCTGTAGGAGATACCGCAAGACGTTTCTGTATATTGGGCACAGCGCTCTGCAGGGTGTTAGCAGAGAGTTTCCCGGGACAGTGAAACCCTATATCAGAGACACTGAGAAGAAGCCCCAATGTTCCCTCCAGGCACTTTCAGTGTGGGTGCCTTCTCCACGTGGTTCCTGGTTTCACTGCAGCTCTGAAGAGAATGTTAGCAAAGAGGTAATCGGGACAGTGCAAACAGTACTCAAAGACAGGGAGAGCAAGCTCTCTCTTGGCACTTTGGATGTGGGACATACAGCGAGATGTTTGCTGCTTTTACATTTGGCTGTTGGGAGATTTACAGCACAAAGATATCTAGTTGATTTGAAGCAGTTCCGAGAAAGTCTAAACATAATCCTCACTTTTCCCTCCTGGCACTTTCCCTGTAGGAGATACCGCAAGACGTTTCTGTATATTGGGCACAGCGCTCTGCAGGGTGTTAGCAGAGAGTTTCCCGGGACAGTGAAACCCTATATCAGAGACACTGAGAAGAAGCCCCAACGTTCCTTCCAGGCACTTTCAGTGTGGGTGCCTTCTCCACGTGGTTCCTGGTTTCACTGCAGCTCTGAAGAGAATGTTAGCAAAGAGGTAATCGGGACAGTGCAAACAGTACTCAAAGACAGGGAGAGCAAGCTCTCTCTTGGCACTTTGGATGTGGGACATACAGCGAGATGTTTGCTGCTTTTACATTTGGCTGTTGGGAGATTTACAGCACAAAGATATCTAGTTGATTTGAAGCAGTTCCGAGAAAGTCTAAACATAATCCTCACTTTTCCCTCCTGGCACTTTCCCTGTAGGAGATACCGCAAGACGTTTCTGTATATTGGGCACAGCGCTGTGCAGGGTGTTAGCAGAGAGTTTCCCGGGACAGTGAAACCCTATATCAGAGACACTGAGAAGAAGCCCCAATGTTCCCTCCAGGCACTTTCAGTGTGGGTGCCTTCTCCACGTGGTTCCTGGTTTCACTGCAGCTCTGAAGAGAATGTTAGCAAAGAGGTAATCGGGACAGTGCAAACAGTACTCAAAGACAGGGAGAGCAAGCTCTCTCTTGGCACTTTGGATGTGGGACATACAGCGAGATGTTTGCTGCTTTTACATTTGGCTGTTGGGAGATTTACAGCACAAAGATATCTAGTTGATTTGAAGCAGTTCCGAGAAAGTCTAAACATAATCCTCACTTTTCCCTCCTGGCACTTTCCCTGTAGGAGATACCGCAAGACGTTTCTGTATATTGGGCACAGCGCTCTGCAGGGTGTTAGCAGAGAGTTTCCCGGGACAGTGAAACCCTATATCAGAGACACTGAGAAGAAGCCCCAATGTTCCCTCCAGGCACTTTCAGTGTGGGTGCCTTCTCCACGTGGTTCCTGGTTTCACTGCAGCTCTGAAGAGAATGTTAGCAAAGAGGTAATCGGGACAGTGCAAACAGTACTCAAAGACAGGGAGAGCAAGCTCTACATTACTCTCTTGGCACTTTGGATGTGGGACATACAGCGAGATGTTTGCTGCTTCTGCGTTTGTCTGTTGGGAGATTTACAGCACAAAGATATCTAGTTGATTTGAAGCAGTTCCGAGAAAGTCTAAGCATAATCCTCACTTTTCCCTCCTGGCACTTTCCCTGTAGGAGATACCGCAAGACGTTTCTGTATATTGGGCACAGCGCTCTGCAGGGTGTTAGCAGAGAGTTTCCCGGGACAGTGAAACCCTATATCAGAGACACTGAGAAGAAGCCCCAACGTTCCTTCCAGGCACTTTCAGTGTGGGTGCCTTCTCCACGTGGTTCCTGGTTTCACTGCAGCTCTGAAGAGAATGTTAGCAAAGAGGTAATCGGGACAGTGCAAACAATACTCAAAGACAGGGAGAGCAAGCTCTCTCTTGGCACTTTGGATGTGGGACATACAGCGAGATGTTTGCTGCTTTTGCATTTGGCTGTTGGGAGATTTACAGCACAAAGATATCTAGTTGATTTGAAGCAGTTCCGAGAAAGTCTAAACATAATCCTCACTTTTCCCTCCTGGCACTTTCCCTGTAGGAGATACCGCAAGACGTTTCTGTATATTGGGCACAGCGCTCTGCAGGGTGTTAGCAGAGAGTTTCCCGGGACAGTGAAACCCTATATCAGAGACACTGAGAAGAAGCCCCAACGTTCCTTCCAGGCACTTTCAGTGTGGGTGCCTTCTCCACGTGGTTCCTGGTTTCACTGCAGCTCTGAAGAGAATGTTAGCAAAGAGGTAATCGGGACAGTGCAAACAGTACTCAAAGACAGGGAGAGCAAGCTCTCTCTTGGCACTTTGGATGTGGGACATACAGCGAGATGTTTGCTGCTTTTACATTTGGCTGTTGGGAGATTTACAGCACAAAGATATCTAGTTGATTTGAAGCAGTTCCGAGAAAGTCTAAACATAATCCTCACTTTTCCCTCCTGGCACTTTCCCTGTAGGGGATACCGCAAGACGTTTCTGTATATTGGGCACAGCGCTCTGCAGGGTGTTAGCAGAGAGTTTCCCGGGACAGTGAAACCCTATATCAGAGACACTGAGAAGAAGCCCCAACGTTCCTTCCAGGCACTTTCAGTGTGGGTGCCTTCTCCACGTGGTTCCTGGTTTCACTGCAGCTCTGAAGAGAATGTTAGCAAAGAGGTAATCGGGACAGTGCAAACAGTACTCAAAGACAGGGAGAGCAAGCTCTCTCTTGGCACTTTGGATGTGGGACATACAGCGAGATGTTTGCTGCTTTTACATTTGGCTGTTGGGAGATTTACAGCACAAAGATATCTAGTTGATTTGAAGCAGTTCCGAGAAAGTCTAAACATAATCCTCACTTTTCCCTCCTGCCACTTTCCCTGTAGGAGATACCGCAAGACGTTTCTGTATATTGGGCACAGCGCTCTGCAGGGTGTTAGCAGAGAGTTTCCCGGGACAGTGAAACCCTATATCAGAGACACTGAGAAGAAGCCCCAATGTTCCCTCCAGGCACTTTCAGTGTGGGTGCCTTCTCCACGTGGTTCCTGGTTTCACTGCAGCTCTGAAGGGAATGTTAGCAAAGAGGTAATCGGGACAGTGCAAACAGTACTCAAAGACAGGGAGAGCAAGCTCTCTCTTGGCACTGTGGATGTGGGACATACAGCGAGATGTTTGCTGCTTTTACATTTGGCTGTTGGGAGATTTACAGCACAAAGATATCTAGTTGATTTGAAGCAGTTCCGAGAAAGTCTAAACATAATCCTCACTTTTCCCTCCTGGCACTTTCCCTGTAGGAGATACCGCAAGACGTTTCTGTATATTGGGCACAGCGCTGTGCAGGGTGTTAGCAGAGAGTTTCCCGGGACAGTGAAACCCTATATCAGAGACACTGAGAAGAAGCCCCAATGTTCCCTCCAGGCACTTTCAGTGTGGGTGCCTTCTCCACGTGGTTCCTGGTTTCACTGCAGCTCTGAAGAGAATGTTAGCAAAGAGGTAATCGGGACAGTGCAAACAGTACTCAAAGACAGGGAGAGCAAGCTCTCTCTTGGCACTTTGGATGTGGGACATACAGCGAGATGTTTGCTGCTTTTACATTTGGCTGTTGGGAGATTTACAGCACAAAGATATCTAGTTGATTTGAAGCAGTTCCGAGAAAGTCTAAACATAATCCTCACTTTTCCCTCCTGGCACTTTCCCTGTAGGAGATACCGCAAGACGTTTCTGTATATTGGGCACAGCGCTCTGCAGGGTGTTAGCAGAGAGTTTCCCGGGACAGTGAAACCCTATATCAGAGACACTGAGAAGAAGCCCCAACGTTCCCTCCAGGCACTTTCAGTGTGGGTGCCTTCTCCACGTGGTTCCTGGTTTCACTGCAGCTCTGAAGAGAATGTTAGCAAAGAGGTAATCGGGACAGTGCAAACAGTACTCAAAGACAGGGAGAGCAAGCTCTCTCTTGGCACTTTGGATGTGGGACATACAGCGAGATGTTTGCTGCTTTTACATTTGGCTGTTGGGAGATTTACAGCACAAAGATATCTAGTTGATTTGAAGCAGTTCCGAGAAAGTCTAAACATAATCCTCACTTTTCCCTCCTGGCACTTTCCCTGTAGGGGATACCGCAAGACGTTTCTGTATATTGGGCACAGCGCTCTGCAGGGTGTTAGCAGAGAGTTTCCCGGGACAGTGAAACCCTATATCAGAGACACTGAGAAGAAGCCCCAACGTTCCTTCCAGGCACTTTCAGTGTGGGTGCCTTCTCCACGTGGTTCCTGGTTTCACTGCAGCTCTGAAGAGAATGTTAGCAAAGAGGTAATCGGGACAGTGCAAACAGTACTCAAAGACAGGGAGAGCAAGCTCTCTCTTGGCACTTTGGATGTGGGACATACAGCGAGATGTTTGCTGCTTTTACATTTGGCTGTTGGGAGATTTACAGCACAAAGATATCTAGTTGATTTGAAGCAGTTCCGAGAAAGTCTAAACATAATCCTCACTTTTCCCTCCTGGCACTTTCCCTGTAGGAGATACCGCAAGACGTTTCTGTATATTGGGCACAGCGCTCTGCAGGGTGTTAGCAGAGAGTTTCCCGGGACAGTGAAACCCTATATCAGAGACACTGAGAAGAAGCCCCAATGTTCCCTCCAGGCACTTTCAGTGTGGGTGCCTTCTCCACGTGGTTCCTGGTTTCACTGCAGCTCTGAAGAGAATGTTAGCAAAGAGGTAATCGGGACAGTGCAAACAGTACTCAAAGACAGGGAGAGCAAGCTCTCTCTTGGCACTGTGGATGTGGGACATACAGCGAGATGTTTGCTGCTTTTACATTTGGCTGTTGGGAGATTTACAGCACAAAGATATCTAGTTGATTTGAAGCAGTTCCGAGAAAGTCTAAACATAATCCTCACTTTTCCCTCCTGGCACTTTCCCTGTAGGAGATACCGCAAGACGTTTCTGTATATTGGGCACAGCGCTCTGCAGGGTGTTAGCAGAGAGTTTCCCGGGACAGTGAAACCCTATATCAGAGACACTGAGAAGAAGCCCCAACGTTCCCTCCAGGCACTTTCAGTGTGGGTGCCTTCTCCACGTGGTTCCTGGTTTCACTGCAGCTCTGAAGAGAATGTTAGCAAAGAGGTAATCGGGACAGTGCAAACAGTACTCAAAGACAGGGAGAGCAAGCTCTCTCTTGGCACTTTGGATGTGGGACATACAGCGAGATGTTTGCTGCTTTTACATTTGGCTGTTGGGAGATTTACAGCACAAAGATATCTAGTTGATTTGAAGCAGTTCCGAGAAAGTCTAAACATAATCCTCACTTTTCCCTCCTGGCACTTTCCCTGTAGGAGATACCGCAAGACGTTTCTGTATATTGGGCACAGCGCTCTGCAGGGTGTTAGCAGAGAGTTTCCCGGGACAGTGAAACCCTATATCAGAGACACTGAGAAGAAGCCCCAACGTTCCCTCCAGGCACTTTCAGTGTGGGTGCCTTCTCCACGTGGTTCCTGGTTTCACTGCAGCTCTGAAGAGAATGTTAGCAAAGAGGTAATCGGGACAGTGCAAACAGTACTCAAAGACAGGGAGAGCAAGCTCTCTCTTGGCACTTTGGATGTGGGACATACAGCGAGATGTTTGCTGCTTTTACATTTGGCTGTTGGGAGATTTACAGCACAAAGATATCTAGTTGATTTGAAGCAGTTCCGAGAAAGTCTAAACATAATCCTCACTTTTCCCTCCTGGCACTTTCCCTGTAGGGGATACCGCAAGACGTTTCTGTATATTGGGCACAGCGCTCTGCAGGGTGTTAGCAGAGAGTTTCCCGGGACAGTGAAACCCTATATCAGAGACACTGAGAAGAAGCCCCAACGTTCCTTCCAGGCACTTTCAGTGTGGGTGCCTTCTCCACGTGGTTCCTGGTTTCACTGCAGCTCTGAAGAGAATGTTAGCAAAGAGGTAATCGGGACAGTGCAAACAGTACTCAAAGACAGGGAGAGCAAGCTCTCTCTTGGCACTTTGGATGTGGGACATACAGCGAGATGTTTGCTGCTTTTACATTTGGCTGTTGGGAGATTTACAGCACAAAGATATCTAGTTGATTTGAAGCAGTTCCGAGAAAGTCTAAACATAATCCTCACTTTTCCCTCCTGGCACTTTCCCTGTAGGAGATACCGCAAGACGTTTCTGTATATTGGGCACAGCGCTCTGCAGGGTGTTAGCAGAGAGTTTCCCGGGACAGTGAAACCCTATATCAGAGACACTGAGAAGAAGCCCCAATGTTCCCTCCAGGCACTTTCAGTGTGGGTGCCTTCTCCACGTGGTTCCTGGTTTCACTGCAGCTCTGAAGAGAATGTTAGCAAAGAGGTAATCGGGACAGTGCAAACAGTACTCAAAGACAGGGAGAGCAAGCTCTCTCTTGGCACTGTGGATGTGGGACATACAGCGAGATGTTTGCTGCTTTTACATTTGGCTGTTGGGAGATTTACAGCACAAAAATATCTAGTTGATTTGAAGCAGTTCCGAGAAAGTCTAAACATAATCCTCACTTTTCCCTCCTGGCACTTTCCCTGTAGGAGATACCGCAAGACGTTTCTGTATATTGGGCACAGCGCTCTGCAGGGTGTTAGCAGAGAGTTTCCCGGGACAGTGAAACCCTATATCAGAGACACTGAGAAGAAGCCCCAATGTTCCCTCCAGGCACTTTCAGTGTGGGTGCCTTCTCCACGTGGTTCCTGGTTTCACTGCAGCTCTGAAGAGAATGTTAGCAAAGAGGTAATCGGGACAGTGCAAACAGTACTCAAAGACAGGGAGAGCAAGCTCTCTCTTGGCACTTTGGATGTGGGACATACAGCGAGATGTTTGCTGCTTTTACATTTGGCTGTTGGGAGATTTACAGCACAAAGATATCTAGTTGATTTGAAGCAGTTCCGAGAAAGTCTAAACATAATCCTCACTTTTCCCTCCTGGCACTTTCCCTGTAGGAGATACCGCAAGACGTTTCTGTATATTGGGCACAGCGCTCTGCAGGGTGTTAGCAGAGAGTTTCCCGGGACAGTGAAACCCTATATCAGAGACACTGAGAAGAAGCCCCAACGTTCCTTCCAGGCACTTTCAGTGTGGGTGCCTTCTCCACGTGGTTCCTGGTTTCACTGCAGCTCTGAAGAGAATGTTAGCAAAGAGGTAATCGGGACAGTGCAAACAGTACTCAAAGACAGGGAGAGCAAGCTCTACATTACTCTCTTGGCACTTTGGATGTGGGACATACAGCGAGATGTTTGCTGCTTTTGCGTTTGGCTGTTGGGAGATTTACAGCACAAAGATATCTAGTTGATTTGAAGCAGTTCCGAGAAAGTCTAAGCATAATCCTCACTTTTCCCTCCTGGCACTTTCCCTGTAGGGGATACCGCAAGACATTTCTGTATATTGGGCACAGCGCTCTGCAGGGTGTTAGCAGAGAGTTTCCCGGGACAGTAAAACCCTATATCAGAGACACTGAGAAGAAGCCCCAACGTTCCTTCCAGGCACTTTCAGTGTGGGTGCCTTCTCCACGTGGTTCCTGGTTTCACTGCAGCTCTGAAGAGAATGTTAGCAAAGAGGTAATCGGGACAGTGCAAACAATACTCAAAGACAGGGAGAGCAAGCTCTCTCTTGGCACTTTGGATGTGGGACATACAGCGAGATGTTTGCTGCTTTTGCATTTGGCTGTTGGGAGATTTACAGCACAAAGATATCTAGTTGATTTGAAGCAGTTCCGAGAAAGTCTAAACATAATCCTCACTTTTCCCTCCTGGCACTTTCCCTGTAGGAGATACCGCAAGACGTTTCTGTATATTGGGCACAGCGCTGTGCAGGGTGTTAGCAGAGAGTTTCCCGGGACAGTGAAACCCTATATCAGAGACACTGAGAAGAAGCCCCAACGTTCCTTCCAGGCACTTTCAGTGTGGGTGCCTTCTCCACGTGGTTCCTGGTTTCACTGCAGCTCTGAAGAGAATGTTAGCAAAGAGGTAATCGGGACAGTGCAAACAGTACTCAAAGACAGGGAGAGCAAGCTCTCTCTTGGCACTTTGGATGTGGGACATACAGCGAGATGTTTGCTGCTTTTACATTTGGCTGTTGGGAGATTTACAGCACAAAGATATCTAGTTGATTTGAAGCAGTTCCGAGAAAGTCTAAACATAATCCTCACTTTTCCCTCCTGGCACTTTCCCTGTAGGGGATACCGCAAGACGTTTCTGTATATTGGGCACAGCGCTCTGCAGGGTGTTAGCAGAGAGTTTCCCGGGACAGTGAAACCCTATATCAGAGACACTGAGAAGAAGCCCCAACGTTCCTTCCAGGCACTTTCAGTGTGGGTGCCTTCTCCACGTGGTTCCTGGTTTCACTGCAGCTCTGAAGAGAATGTTAGCAAAGAGGTAATCGGGACAGTGCAAACAGTACTCAAAGACAGGGAGAGCAAGCTCTACATTACTCTCTTGGCACTTTGGATGTGGGACATACAGCGAGATGTTTGCTGCTTTTGCGTTTGGCTGTTGGGAGATTTACAGCACAAAGATATCTAGTTGATTTGAAGCAGTTCCGAGAAAGTCTAAGCATAATCCTCACTTTTCCCTCCTGGCACTTTCCCTGTAGGGGATACCGCAAGACATTTCTGTATATTGGGCACAGCGCTCTGCAGGGTGTTAGCAGAGAGTTTCCCGGGACAGTAAAACCCTATATCAGAGACACTGAGAAGAAGCCCCAACGTTCCTTCCAGGCACTTTCAGTGTGGGTGCCTTCTCCACGTGGTTCCTGGTTTCACTGCAGCTCTGAAGAGAATGTTAGCAAAGAGGTAATCGGGACAGTGCAAACAGTACTCAAAGACAGGGAGAGCAAGCTCTCTCTTGGCACTTTGGATGTGGGACATACAGCGAGATGTTTGCTGCTTTTGCATTTGGCTGTTGGGAGATTTACAGCACAAAGATATCTAGTTGATTTGAAGCAGTTCCGAGAAAGTCTAAACATAATCCTCACTTTTCCCTCCTGGCACTTTCCCTGTAGGAGATACCGCAAGACGTTTCTGTATATTGGGCACAGCGCTCTGCAGGGTGTTAGCAGAGAGTTTCCCGGGACAGTGAAACCCTATATCAGAGACACTGAGAAGAAGCCCCAACGTTCCTTCCAGGCACTTTCAGTGTGGGTGCCTTCTCCACGTGGTTCCTGGTTTCACTGCAGCTCTGAAGAGAATGTTAGCAAAGAGGTAATCGGGACAGTGCAAACAATACTCAAAGACAGGGAGAGCAAGCTCTCTCTTGGCACTTTGGATGTGGGACATACAGCGAGATGTTTGCTGCTTTTGCATTTGGCTGTTGGGAGATTTACAGCACAAAGATATCTAGTTGATTTGAAGCAGTTCCGAGAAAGTCTAAACATAATCCTCACTTTTCCCTCCTGGCACTTTCCCTGTAGGAGATACCGCAAGACGTTTCTGTATATTGGGCACAGCGCTGTGCAGGGTGTTAGCAGAGAGTTTCCCGGGACAGTGAAACCCTATATCAGAGACACTGAGAAGAAGCCCCAACGTTCCTTCCAGGCACTTTCAGTGTGGGTGCCTTCTCCACGTGGTTCCTGGTTTCACTGCAGCTCTGAAGAGAATGTTAGCAAAGAGGTAATCGGGACAGTGCAAACAGTACTCAAAGACAGGGAGAGCAAGCTCTCTCTTGGCACTTTGGATGTGGGACATACAGCGAGATGTTTGCTGCTTTTACATTTGGCTGTTGGGAGATTTACAGCACAAAGATATCTAGTTGATTTGAAGCAGTTCCGAGAAAGTCTAAACATAATCCTCACTTTTCCCTCCTGGCACTTTCCCTGTAGGGGATACCGCAAGACGTTTCTGTATATTGGGCACAGCGCTCTGCAGGGTGTTAGCAGAGAGTTTCCCGGGACAGTGAAACCCTATATCAGAGACACTGAGAAGAAGCCCCAACGTTCCTTCCAGGCACTTTCAGTGTGGGTGCCTTCTCCACGTGGTTCCTGGTTTCACTGCAGCTCTGAAGAGAATGTTAGCAAAGAGGTAATCGGGACAGTGCAAACAGTACTCAAAGACAGGGAGAGCAAGCTCTACATTACTCTCTTGGCACTTTGGATGTGGGACATACAGCGAGATGTTTGCTGCTTTTGCGTTTGGCTGTTGGGAGATTTACAGCACAAAGATATCTAGTTGATTTGAAGCAGTTCCGAGAAAGTCTAAGCATAATCCTCACTTTTCCCTCCTGGCACTTTCCCTGTAGGGGATACCGCAAGACATTTCTGTATATTGGGCACAGCGCTCTGCAGGGTGTTAGCAGAGAGTTTCCCGGGACAGTAAAACCCTATATCAGAGACACTGAGAAGAAGCCCCAACGTTCCTTCCAGGCACTTTCAGTGTGGGTGCCTTCTCCACGTGGTTCCTGGTTTCACTGCAGCTCTGAAGAGAATGTTAGCAAAGAGGTAATCGGGACAGTGCAAACAATACTCAAAGACAGGGAGAGCAAGCTCTCTCTTGGCACTTTGGATGTGGGACATACAGCGAGATGTTTGCTGCTTTTGCATTTGGCTGTTGGGAGATTTACAGCACAAAGATATCTAGTTGATTTGAAGCAGTTCCGAGAAAGTCTAAACATAATCCTCACTTTTCCCTCCTGGCACTTTCCCTGTAGGAGATACCGCAAGACGTTTCTGTATATTGGGCACAGCGCTCTGCAGGGTGTTAGCAGAGAGTTTCCCGGGACAGTGAAACCCTATATCAGAGACACTGAGAAGAAGCCCCAACGTTCCTTCCAGGCACTTTCAGTGTGGGTGCCTTCTCCACGTGGTTCCTGGTTTCACTGCAGCTCTGAAGAGAATGTTAGCAAAGAGGTAATCGGGACAGTGCAAACAGTACTCAAAGACAGGGAGAGCAAGCTCTCTCTTGGCACTTTGGATGTGGGACATACAGCGAGATGTTTGCTGCTTTTACATTTGGCTGTTGGGAGATTTACAGCACAAAGATATCTAGTTGATTTGAAGCAGTTCCGAGAAAGTCTAAACATAATCCTCACTTTTCCCTCCTGGCACTTTCCCTGTAGGGGATACCGCAAGACGTTTCTGTATATTGGGCACAGCGCTCTGCAGGGTGTTAGCAGAGAGTTTCCCGGGACAGTGAAACCCTATATCAGAGACACTGAGAAGAAGCCCCAACGTTCCTTCCAGGCACTTTCAGTGTGGGTGCCTTCTCCACGTGGTTCCTGGTTTCACTGCAGCTCTGAAGAGAATGTTAGCAAAGAGGTAATCGGGACAGTGCAAACAGTACTCAAAGACAGGGAGAGCAAGCTCTCTCTTGGCACTTTGGATGTGGGACATACAGCGAGATGTTTGCTGCTTTTACATTTGGCTGTTGGGAGATTTACAGCACAAAGATATCTAGTTGATTTGAAGCAGTTCCGAGAAAGTCTAAACATAATCCTCACTTTTCCCTCCTGGCACTTTCCCTGTAGGAGATACCGCAAGACGTTTCTGTATATTGGGCACAGCGCTCTGCAGGGTGTTAGCAGAGAGTTTCCCGGGACAGTGAAACCCTATATCAGAGACACTGAGAAGAAGCCCCAATGTTCCCTCCAGGCACTTTCAGTGTGGGTGCCTTCTCCACGTGGTTCCTGGTTTCACTGCAGCTCTGAAGAGAATGTTAGCAAAGAGGTAATCGGGACAGTGCAAACAGTACTCAAAGACAGGGAGAGCAAGCTCTCTCTTGGCACTGTGGATGTGGGACATACAGCGAGATGTTTGCTGCTTTTACATTTGGCTGTTGGGAGATTTACAGCACAAAGATATCTAGTTGATTTGAAGCAGTTCCGAGAAAGTCTAAACATAATCCTCACTTTTCCCTCCTGGCACTTTCCCTGTAGGAGATACCGCAAGACGTTTCTGTATATTGGGCACAGCGCTCTGCAGGGTGTTAGCAGAGAGTTTCCCGGGACAGTGAAACCCTATATCAGAGACACTGAGAAGAAGCCCCAATGTTCCCTCCAGGCACTTTCAGTGTGGGTGCCTTCTCCACGTGGTTCCTGGTTTCACTGCAGCTCTGAAGAGAATGTTAGCAAAGAGGTAATCGGGACAGTGCAAACAGTACTCAAAGACAGGGAGAGCAAGCTCTCTCTTGGCACTTTGGATGTGGGACATACAGCGAGATGTTTGCTGCTTTTACATTTGGCTGTTGGGAGATTTACAGCACAAAGATATCTAGTTGATTTGAAGCAGTTCCGAGAAAGTCTAAACATAATCCTCACTTTTCCCTCCTGGCACTTTCCCTGTAGGAGATACCGCAAGACGTTTCTGTATATTGGGCACAGCGCTCTGCAGGGTGTTAGCAGAGAGTTTCCCGGGACAGTGAAACCCTATATCAGAGACACTGAGAAGAAGCCCCAACGTTCCTTCCAGGCACTTTCAGTGTGGGTGCCTTCTCCACGTGGTTCCTGGTTTCACTGCAGCTCTGAAGAGAATGTTAGCAAAGAGGTAATCGGGACAGCGCAAACAGTACTCAAAGACAGGGAGAGCAAGCTCTCTCTTGGCACTTTGGATGTGGGACATACAGCGAGATGTTTGCTGCTTTTACATTTGGCTGTTGGGAGATTTACAGCACAAAGATATCTAGTTGATTTGAAGCAGTTCCGAGAAAGTCTAAACATAATCCTCACTTTTCCCTCCTGGCACTTTCCCTGTAGGGGATACCGCAAGACGTTTCTGTATATTGGGCACAGCGCTCTGCAGGGTGTTAGCAGAGAGTTTCCCGGGACAGTGAAACCCTATATCAGAGACACTGAGAAGAAGCCCCAACGTTCCTTCCAGGCACTTTCAGTGTGGGTGCCTTCTCCACGTGGTTCCTGGTTTCACTGCAGCTCTGAAGAGAATGTTAGCAAAGAGGTAATCGGGACAGTGCAAACAATACTCAAAGACAGGGAGAGCAAGCTCTCTCTTGGCACTGTTGATGTGGGACATACAGCGAGATGTTTGCTGCTTTTGCATTTGGCTGTTGGGAGATTTACAGCACAAAGATATCTAGTTGATTTGAAGCAGTTCCGAGAAAGTCTAAACATAATCCTCACTTTTCCCTCCTGGCACTTTCCCTGTAGGAGATACCGCAAGACGTTTCTGTATATTGGGCACAGCGCTCTGCAGGGTGTTAGCAGAGAGTTTCCCGGGACAGTGAAACCCTATATCAGAGACACTGAGAAGAAGCCCCAACGTTCCTTCCAGGCACTTTCAGTGTGGGTGCCTTCTCCACGTGGTTCCTGGTTTCACTGCAGCTCTGAAGAGAATGTTAGCAAAGAGGTAATCGGGACAGTGCAAACAGTACTCAAAGACAGGGAGAGCAAGCTCTCTCTTGGCACTTTGGATGTGGGACATACAGCGAGATGTTTGCTGCTTTTACATTTGGCTGTTGGGAGATTTACAGCACAAAGATATCTAGTTGATTTGAAGCAGTTCCGAGAAAGTCTAAACATAATCCTCACTTTTCCCTCCTGGCACTTTCCCTGTAGGAGATACCGCAAGACGTTTCTGTATATTGGGCACAGCGCTCTGCAGGGTGTTAGCAGAGAGTTTCCCGGGACAGTGAAACCCTATATCAGAGACACTGAGAAGAAGCCCCAATGTTCCCTCCAGGCACTTTCAGTGTGGGTGCCTTCTCCACGTGGTTCCTGGTTTCACTGCAGCTCTGAAGAGAATGTTAGCAAAGAGGTAATCGGGACAGTGCAAACAGTACTCAAAGACAGGGAGAGCAAGCTCTCTCTTGGCACTGTGGATGTGGGACATACAGCGAGATGTTTGCTGCTTTTGCATTTGGCTGTTGGGAGATTTACAGCACAAAGATATCTAGTTGATTTGAAGCAGTTCCGAGAAAGTCTAAACATAATCCTCACTTTTCCCTCCTGGCACTTTCCCTGTAGGAGATACCGCAAGACGTTTCTGTATATTGGGCACAGCGCTCTGCAGGGTGTTAGCAGAGAGTTTCCCGGGACAGTGAAACCCTATATCAGAGACACTGAGAAGAAGCCCCAACGTTCCTTCCAGGCACTTTCAGTGTGGGTGCCTTCTCCACGTGGTTCCTGGTTTCACTGCAGCTCTGAAGAGAATGTTAGCAAAGAGGTAATCGGGACAGTGCAAACAGTACTCAAAGACAGGGAGAGCAAGCTCTCTCTTGGCACTTTGGATGTGGGACATACAGCGAGATGTTTGCTGCTTTTACATTTGGCTGTTGGGAGATTTACAGCACAAAGATATCTAGTTGATTTGAAGCAGTTCCGAGAAAGTCTAAACATAATCCTCACTTTTCCCTCCTGGCACTTTCCCTGTAGGAGATACCGCAAGACGTTTCTGTATATTGGGCACAGCGCTCTGCAGGGTGTTAGCAGAGAGTTTCCCGGGACAGTGAAACCCTATATCAGAGACACTGAGAAGAAGCCCCAATGTTCCCTCCAGGCACTTTCAGTGTGGGTGCCTTCTCCACGTGGTTCCTGGTTTCACTGCAGCTCTGAAGAGAATGTTAGCAAAGAGGTAATCGGGACAGTGCAAACAGTACTCAAAGACAGGGAGAGCAAGCTCTCTCTTGGCACTGTGGATGTGGGACATACAGCGAGATGTTTGCTGCTTTTACATTTGGCTGTTGGGAGATTTACAGCACAAAGATATCTAGTTGATTTGAAGCAGTTCCGAGAAAGTCTAAACATAATCCTCACTTTTCCCTCCTGGCACTTTCCCTGTAGGAGATACCGCAAGACGTTTCTGTATATTGGGCACAGCGCTCTGCAGGGTGTTAGCAGAGAGTTTCCCGGGACAGTGAAACCCTATATCAGAGACACTGAGAAGAAGCCCCAACGTTCCCTCCAGGCACTTTCAGTGTGGGTGCCTTCTCCACGTGGTTCCTGGTTTCACTGCAGCTCTGAAGAGAATGTTAGCAAAGAGGTAATCGGGACAGTGCAAACAGTACTCAAAGACAGGGAGAGCAAGCTCTCTCTTGGCACTTTGGATGTGGGACATACAGCGAGATGTTTGCTGCTTTTACATTTGGCTGTTGGGAGATTTACAGCACAAAGATATCTAGTTGATTTGAAGCAGTTCCGAGAAAGTCTAAACATAATCCTCACTTTTCCCTCCTGGCACTTTCCCTGTAGGAGATACCGCAAGACGTTTCTGTATATTGGGCACAGCGCTCTGCAGGGTGTTAGCAGAGAGTTTCCCGGGACAGTGAAACCCTATATCAGAGACACTGAGAAGAAGCCCCAACGTTCCTTCCAGGCACTTTCAGTGTGGGTGCCTTCTCCACGTGGTTCCTGGTTTCACTGCAGCTCTGAAGAGAATGTTAGCAAAGAGGTAATCGGGACAGCGCAAACAGTACTCAAAGACAGGGAGAGCAAGCTCTCTCTTGGCACTTTGGATGTGGGACATACAGCGAGATGTTTGCTGCTTTTACATTTGGCTGTTGGGAGATTTACAGCACAAAGATATCTAGTTGATTTGAAGCAGTTCCGAGAAAGTCTAAACATAATCCTCACTTTTCCCTCCTGCCACTTTCCCTGTAGGAGATACCGCAAGACGTTTCTGTATATTGGGCACAGCGCTCTGCAGGGTGTTAGCAGAGAGTTTCCCGGGACAGTGAAACCCTATATCAGAGACACTGAGAAGAAGCCCCAATGTTCCCTCCAGGCACTTTCAGTGTGGGTGCCTTCTCCACGTGGTTCCTGGTTTCACTGCAGCTCTGAAGAGAATGTTAGCAAAGAGGTAATCGGGACAGTGCAAACAGTACTCAAAGACAGGGAGAGCAAGCTCTACATTACTCTCTTGGCACTTTGGATGTGGGACATACAGCGAGATGTTTGCTGCTTTTGCATTTGGCTGTTGGGAGATTTACAGCACAAAGATATCTAGTTGATTTGAAGCAGTTCCGAGAAAGTCTAAGCATAATCCTCACTTTTCCCTCCTGGCACTTTCCCTGTAGGAGATACCGCAAGACATTTCTGTATATTGGGCACAGCGCTCTGCAGGGTGTTAGCAGAGAGTTTCCCGGGACAGTAAAACCCTATATCAGAGACACTGAGAAGAAGCCCCAACGTTCCCTCCAGGCACTTTCAGTGTGGGTGCCTTCTCCACGTGGTTCCTGGTTTCACTGCAGCTCTGAAGAGAATGTTAGCAAAGAGGTAATCGGGACAGTGCAAACAATACTCAAAGACAGGGAGAGCAAGCTCTCTCTTGGCACTTTGGATGTGGGACATACAGCGAGATGTTTGCCTCTTTTGCATTTGGCTGTTGGGAGATTTACAGCACAAAGATATCTAGTTGATTTGAAGCAGTTCCGAGAAAGTCTAAACATAATCCTCACTTTTCCCTCCTGGCACTTTCCCTGTAGGAGATACCGCAAGACGTTTCTGTATATTGGGCACAGCGCTCTGCAGGGTGTTAGCAGAGAGTTTCCCGGGACAGTGAAACCCTATATCAGAGACACTGAGAAGAAGCCCCAACGTTCCTTCCAGGCACTTTCAGTGTGGGTGCCTTCTCCACGTGGTTCCTGGTTTCACTGCAGCTCTGAAGAGAATGTTAGCAAAGAGGTAATCGGGACAGCGCAAACAGTACTCAAAGACAGGGAGAGCAAGCTCTCTCTTGGCACTTTGGATGTGGGACATACAGCGAGATGTTTGCTGCTTTTACATTTGGCTGTTGGGAGATTTACAGCACAAAGATATCTAGTTGATTTGAAGCAGTTCCGAGAAAGTCTAAACATAATCCTCACTTTTCCCTCCTGGCACTTTCCCTGTAGGGGATACCGCAAGACGTTTCTGTATATTGGGCACAGCGCTCTGCAGGGTGTTAGCAGAGAGTTTCCCGGGACAGTGAAACCCTATATCAGAGACACTGAGAAGAAGCCCCAACGTTCCTTCCAGGCACTTTCAGTGTGGGTGCCTTCTCCACGTGGTTCCTGGTTTCACTGCAGCTCTGAAGAGAATGTTAGCAAAGAGGTAATCGGGACAGTGCAAACAGTACTCAAAGACAGGGAGAGCAAGCTCTCTCTTGGCACTTTGGATGTGGGACATACAGCGAGATGTTTGCTGCTTTTACATTTGGCTGTTGGGAGATTTACAGCACAAAGATATCTAGTTGATTTGAAGCAGTTCCGAGAAAGTCTAAACATAATCCTCACTTTTCCCTCCTGGCACTTTCCCTGTAGGAGATACCACAAGACGTTTCTGTATATTGGGCACAGCGCTCTGCAGGGTGTTAGCAGAGAGTTTCCCGGGACAGTGAAACCCTATATCAGAGACACTGAGAAGAAGCCCCAATGTTCCCTCCAGGCACTTTCAGTGTGGGTGCCTTCTCCACGTGGTTCCTGGTTTCACTGCAGCTCTGAAGAGAATGTTAGCAAAGAGGTAATCGGGACAGTGCAAACAGTACTCAAAGACAGGGAGAGCAAGCTCTACATTACTCTCTTGGCACTTTGGATGTGGGACATACAGCGAGATGTTTGCTGCTTTTGCGTTTGGCTGTTGGGAGATTTACAGCACAAAGATATCTAGTTGATTTGAAGCAGTTCCGAGAAAGTCTAAGCATAATCCTCACTTTTCCCTCCTGGCACTTCCCCTGTAGGAGATACCGCAAGACATTTCTGTATATTGGGCACAGCGCTGTGCAGGGTGTTAGCAGAGAGTTTCCCGGGACAGTAAAACCCTATATCAGAGACACTGAGAAGAAGCCCCAACGTTCCCTCCAGGCACTTTCAGTGTGGGTGCCTTCTCCACGTGGTTCCTGGTTTCACTGCAGCTCTGAAGAGAATGTTAGCAAAGAGGTAATCGGGACAGTGCAAACAATACTCAAAGACAGGGAGAGCAAGCTCTCTCTTGGCACTGTTGATGTGGGACATACAGCGAGATGTTTGCTGCTTTTGCATTTGGCTGTTGGGAGATTTACAGCACAAAGATATCTAGTTGATTTGAAGCAGTTCCGAGAAAGTCTAAACATAATCCTCACTTTTCCCTCCTGGCACTTTCCCTGTAGGAGATACCGCAAGACGTTTCTGTATATTGGGCACAGCGCTCTGCAGGGTGTTAGCAGAGAGTTTCCCGGGACAGTGAAACCCTATATCAGAGACACTGAGAAAAAGCCCCAACGTTCCTTCCAGGCACTTTCAGTGTGGGTGCCTTCTCCACGTGGTTCCTGGTTTCACTGCAGCTCTGAAGAGAATGTTAGCAAAGAGGTAATCGGGACAGCGCAAACAGTACTCAAAGACAGGGAGAGCAAGCTCTCTCTTGGCACTTTGGATGTGGGACATACAGCGAGATGTTTGCTGCTTTTACATTTGGCTGTTGGGAGATTTACAGCACAAAGATATCTAGTTGATTTGAAGCAGTTCCGAGAAAGTCTAAACATAATCCTCACTTTTCCCTCCTGGCACTTTCCCTGTAGGAGATACCGCAAGACGTTTCTGTATATTGGGCACAGCGCTCTGCAGGGTGTTAGCAGAGAGTTTCCCGGGACAGTGAAACCCTATATCAGAGACACTGAGAAGAAGCCCCAACGTTCCTTCCAGGCACTTTCAGTGTGGGTGCCTTCTCCACGTGGTTCCTGGTTTCACTGCAGCTCTGAAGAGAATGTTAGCAAAGAGGTAATCGGGACAGCGCAAACAGTACTCAAAGACAGGGAGAGCAAGCTCTCTCTTGGCACTTTGGATGTGGGACATACAGCGAGATGTTTGCTGCTTTTACATTTGGCTGTTGGGAGATTTACAGCACAAAGATATCTAGTTGATTTGAAGCAGTTCCGAGAAAGTCTAAACATAATCCTCACTTTTCCCTCCTGGCACTTTCCCTGTAGGAGATACCGCAAGACGTTTCTGTATATTGGGCACAGCGCTCTGCAGGGTGTTAGCAGAGAGTTTCCCGGGACAGTGAAACCCTATATCAGAGACACTGAGAAGAAGCCCCAATGTTCCCTCCAGGCACTTTCAGTGTGGGTGCCTTCTCCACGTGGTTCCTGGTTTCACTGCAGCTCTGAAGAGAATGTTAGCAAAGAGGTAATCGGGACAGTGCAAACAGTACTCAAAGACAGGGAGAGCAAGCTCTACATTACTCTCTTGGCACTTTGGATGTGGGACATACAGCGAGATGTTTGCTGCTTTTGCGTTTGGCTGTTGGGAGATTTACAGCACAAAGATATCTAGTTGATTTGAAGCAGTTCCGAGAAAGTCTAAGCATAATCCTCACTTTTCCCTCCTGGCACTTTCCCTCTAGGGGATACCGCAAGACATTTCTGTATATTGGGCACAGCGCTCTGCAGGGTGTTAGCAGAGAGTTTCCCGGGACAGTGAAACCCTATATCAGAGACACTGAGAAGAAGCCCCAATGTTCCCTCCAGGCACTTTCAGTGTGGGTGCCTTCTCCACGTGGTTCCTGGTTTCACAGCAGCTCTGAAGAGAATGTTAGCAAAGAGGTAATCGGGACAGTGCAAACAGTACTCAAAGACAGGGAGAGCAAGCTCTCTCTTGGCACTTTGGATGTGGGACATACAGCGAGATGTTTGCTGCTTTTACATTTGGCTGTTGGGAGATTTACAGCACAAAGATATCTAGTTGATTTGAAGCAGTTCCGAGAAAGTCTAAACATAATCCTCACTTTTCCCTCCTGGCACTTTCCCTGTAGGAGATACCGCAAGACGTTTCTGTATATTGGGCACAGCGCTCTGCAGGGTGTTAGCAGAGAGTTTCCCGGGACAGTGAAACCCTATATCAGAGACACTGAGAAGAAGCCCCAATGTTCCCTCCAGGCACTTTCAGTGTGGGTGCCTTCTCCACGTGGTTCCTGGTTTCACTGCAGCTCTGAAGAGAATGTTAGCAAAGAGGTAATCGGGACAGTGCAAACAGTACTCAAAGACAGGGAGAGCAAGCTCTCTCTTGGCGCTGTGGATGTGGGACATACAGCGAGATGTTTGCTGCTTTTACATTTGGCTGTTGGGAGATTTACAGCACAAAGATATCTAGTTGATTTGAAGCAGTTCCGAGAAAGTCTAAACATAATCCTCACTTTTCCCTCCTGGCACTTTCCCTGTAGGAGATACCGCAAGACGTTTCTGTATATTGGGCACAGCGCTCTGCAGGGTGTTAGCAGAGAGTTTCCCGGGACAGTGAAACCCTATATCAGAGACACTGAGAAAAAGCCCCAACGTTCCTTCCAGGCACTTTCAGTGTGGGTGCCTTCTCCACGTGGTTCCTGGTTTCACTGCAGCTCTGAAGAGAATGTTAGCAAAGAGGTAATCGGGACAGCGCAAACAGTACTCAAAGACAGGGAGAGCAAGCTCTCTCTTGGCACTTTGGATGTGGGACATACAGCGAGATGTTTGCTGCTTTTACATTTGGCTGTTGGGAGATTTACAGCACAAAGATATCTAGTTGATTTGAAGCAGTTCCGAGAAAGTCTAAACATAATCCTCACTTTTCCCTCCTGGCACTTTCCCTGTAGGAGATACCGCAAGACGTTTCTGTATATTGGGCACAGCGCTCTGCAGGGTGTTAGCAGAGAGTTTCCCGGGACAGTGAAACCCTATATCAGAGACACTGAGAAGAAGCCCCAACGTTCCTTCCAGGCACTTTCAGTGTGGGTGCCTTCTCCACGTGGTTCCTGGTTTCACTGCAGCTCTGAAGAGAATGTTAGCAAAGAGGTAATCGGGACAGCGCAAACAGTACTCAAAGACAGGGAGAGCAAGCTCTCTCTTGGCACTTTGGATGTGGGACATACAGCGAGATGTTTGCTGCTTTTACATTTGGCTGTTGGGAGATTTACAGCACAAAGATATCTAGTTGATTTGAAGCAGTTCCGAGAAAGTCTAAACATAATCCTCACTTTTCCCTCCTGGCACTTTCCCTGTAGGAGATACCGCAAGACGTTTCTGTATATTGGGCACAGCGCTCTGCAGGGTGTTAGCAGAGAGTTTCCCGGGACAGTGAAACCCTATATCAGAGACACTGAGAAGAAGCCCCAATGTTCCCTCCAGGCACTTTCAGTGTGGGTGCCTTCTCCACGTGGTTCCTGGTTTCACTGCAGCTCTGAAGAGAATGTTAGCAAAGAGGTAATCGGGACAGTGCAAACAGTACTCAAAGACAGGGAGAGCAAGCTCTACATTACTCTCTTGGCACTTTGGATGTGGGACATACAGCGAGATGTTTGCTGCTTTTGCGTTTGGCTGTTGGGAGATTTACAGCACAAAGATATCTAGTTGATTTGAAGCAGTTCCGAGAAAGTCTAAGCATAATCCTCACTTTTCCCTCCTGGCACTTTCCCTCTAGGGGATACCGCAAGACATTTCTGTATATTGGGCACAGCGCTCTGCAGGGTGTTAGCAGAGAGTTTCCCGGGACAGTGAAACCCTATATCAGAGACACTGAGAAGAAGCCCCAATGTTCCCTCCAGGCACTTTCAGTGTGGGTGCCTTCTCCACGTGGTTCCTGGTTTCACAGCAGCTCTGAAGAGAATGTTAGCAAAGAGGTAATCGGGACAGTGCAAACAGTACTCAAAGACAGGGAGAGCAAGCTCTCTCTTGGCACTTTGGATGTGGGACATACAGCGAGATGTTTGCTGCTTTTACATTTGGCTGTTGGGAGATTTACAGCACAAAGATATCTAGTTGATTTGAAGCAGTTCCGAGAAAGTCTAAACATAATCCTCACTTTTCCCTCCTGGCACTTTCCCTGTAGGAGATACCGCAAGACGTTTCTGTATATTGGGCACAGCGCTCTGCAGGGTGTTAGCAGAGAGTTTCCCGGGACAGTGAAACTCTATATCAGAGACACTGAGAAGAAGCCCCAATGTTCCCTCCAGGCACTTTCAGTGTGGGTGCCTTCTCCACGTGGTTCCTGGTTTCACTGCAGCTCTGAAGAGAATGTTAGCAAAGAGGTAATCGGGACAGTGCAAACAGTACTCAAAGACAGGGAGAGCAAGCTCTCTCTTGGCGCTGTGGATGTGGGACATACAGCGAGATGTTTGCTGCTTTTACATTTGGCTGTTGGGAGATTTACAGCACAAAGATATCTAGTTGATTTGAAGCAGTTCCGAGAAAGTCTAAACATAATCCTCACTTTTCCCTCCTGGCACTTTCCCTGTAGGAGATACCGCAAGACGTTTCTGTATATTGGGCACAGCGCTCTGCAGGGTGTTAGCAGAGAGTTTCCCGGGACAGTGAAACCCTATATCAGAGACACTGAGAAGAAGCCCCAATGTTCCCTCCAGGCACTTTCAGTGTGGGTGCCTTCTCCACGTGGTTCCTGGTTTCACTGCAGCTCTGAAGAGAATGTTAGCAAAGAGGTAATCGGGACAGTGCAAACAGTACTCAAAGACAGGGAGAGCAAGCTCTCTCTTGGCACTTTGGATGTGGGACATACAGCGAGATGTTTGCTGCTTTTACATTTGGCTGTTGGGAGATTTACAGCACAAAGATATCTAGTTGATTTGAAGCAGTTCCGAGAAAGTCTAAACATAATCCTCACTTTTCCCTCCTGGCACTTTCCCTGTAGGAGATACCGCAAGACGTTTCTGTATATTGGGCACAGCGCTCTGCAGGGTGTTAGCAGAGACTTTCCCGGGACAGTGAAACCCTATATCAGAGACACTGAGAAGAAGCCCCAATGTTCCCTCCAGGCACTTTCAGTGTGGGTGCCTTCTCCACGTGGTTCCTGGTTTCACTGCAGCTCTGAAGAGAATGTTAGCAAAGAGGTAATCGGGACAGTGCAAACAGTACTCAAAGACAGGGAGAGCAAGCTCTCTCTTGGCACTTTGGATGTGGGACATACAGCGAGATGTTTGCTGCTTTTACATTTGGCTGTTGGGAGATTTACAGCACAAAGATATCTAGTTGATTTGAAGCAGTTCCGAGAAAGTCTAAACATAATCCTCACTTTTCCCTCCTGCCACTTTCCCTGTAGGAGATACCGCAAGACGTTTCTGTATATTGGGCACAGCGCTCTGCAGGGTGTTAGCAGAGAGTTTCCCGGGACAGTGAAACCCTATATCAGAGACACTGAGAAGAAGCCCCAACGTTCCTTCCAGGCACTTTCAGTGTGGGTGCCTTCTCCACGTGGTTCCTGGTTTCACTGCAGCTCTGAAGAGAATGTTAGCAAAGAGGTAATCGGGACAGTGCAAACAGTACTCAAAGACAGGGAGAGCAAGCTCTCTCTTGGCACTTTGGATGTGGGACATACAGCGAGATGTTTGCTGCTTTTACATTTGGCTGTTGGGAGATTTACAGCACAAAGATATCTAGTTGATTTGAAGCAGTTCCGAGAAAGTCTAAACATAATCCTCACTTTTCCCTCCTGGCACTTTCCCTGTAGGAGATACCGCAAGACGTTTCTGTATATTGGGCACAGCGCTCTGCAGGGTGTTAGCAGAGAGTTTCCCGGGACAGTGAAACCCTATATCAGAGACACTGAGAAGAAGCCCCAATGTTCCCTCCAGGCACTTTCAGTGTGGGTGCCTTCTCCACGTGGTTCCTGGTTTCACTGCAGCTCTGAAGAGAATGTTAGCAAAGAGGTAATCGGGACAGCGCAAACAGTACTCAAAGACAGGGAGAGCAAGCTCTACATTACTCTCTTGGCACTTTGGATGTGGGACATACAGCGAGATGTTTGCTGCTTTTACATTTGGCTGTTGGGAGATTTACAGCACAAAGATATCTAGTTGATTTGAAGCAGTTCCGAGAAAGTCTAAACATAATCCTCACTTTTCCCTCCTGGCACTTTCCCTGTAGGAGATACCGCAAGACGTTTCTGTATATTGGGCACAGCGCTCTGCAGGGTGTTAGCAGAGAGTTTCCCGGGACAGTGAAACCCTATATCAGAGACATTGAGAAGAAGCCCCAACGTTCCTTCCAGGCACTTTCAGTGTGGGTGCCTTCTCCACGTGGTTCCTGGTTTCACTGCAGCTCTGAAGAGAATGTTAGCAAAGAGGTAATCGGGACAGTGCAAACAGTACTCAAAGACAGGGAGAGCAAGCTCTCTCTTGGCACTTTGGATGTGGGACATACAGCGAGATGTTTGCTGCTTTTGCGTTTGGCTGTTGGGAGATTTACAGCACAAAGATATCTAGTTGATTTGAAGCAGTTCCGAGAAAGTCTAAACATAATCCTCACTTTTCCCTCCTGGCACTTTCCCTGTAGGAGATACCGCAAGACGTTTCTGTATATTGGGCACAGCGCTCTGCAGGGTGTTAGCAGAGAGTTTCCCGGGACAGTGAAACCCTATATCAGAGACACTGAGAAGAAGCCCCAACGTTCCTTCCAGGCACTTTCAGTGTGGGTGCCTTCTCCACGTGGTTCCTGGTTTCACTGCAGCTCTGAAGAGAATGTTAGCAAAGAGGTAATCGGGACAGTGCAAACAGTACTCAAAGACAGGGAGAGCAAGCTCTCTCTTGGCACTTTGGATGTGGGACATACAGCGAGATGTTTGCTGCTTTTACATTTGGCTGTTGGGAGATTTACAGCACAAAGATATCTAGTTGATTTGAAGCAGTTCCGAGAAAGTCTAAACATAATCCTCACTTTTCCCTCCTGGCACTTTCCCTGTAGGAGATACCGCAAGACGTTTCTGTATATTGGGCACAGCGCTCTGCAGGGTGTTAGCAGAGAGTTTCCCGGGACAGTGAAACCCTATATCAGAGACACTGAGAAGAAGCCCCAATGTTCCCTCCAGGCACTTTCAGTGTGGGTGCCTTCTCCACGTGGTTCCTGGTTTCACTGCAGCTCTGAAGAGAATGTTAGCAAAGAGGTAATCGGGACAGCGCAAACAGTACTCAAAGACAGGGAGAGCAAGCTCTCTCTTGGCACTTTGGATGTGGGACATACAGCGAGATGTTTGCTGCTTTTACATTTGGCTGTTGGGAGATTTACAGCACAAAGATATCTAGTTGATTTGAAGCAGTTCCGAGAAAGTCTAAACATAATCCTCACTTTTCCCTCCTGGCACTTTCCCTGTAGGAGATACCGCAAGACGTTTCTGTATATTGGGCACAGCGCTCTGCAGGGTGTTAGCAGAGAGTTTCCCGGGACAGTGAAACCCTATATCAGAGACATTGAGAAGAAGCCCCAACGTTCCTTCCAGGCACTTTCAGTGTGGGTGCCTTCTCCACGTGGTTCCTGGTTTCACTGCAGCTCTGAAGAGAATGTTAGCAAAGAGGTAATCGGGACAGCGCAAACAGTCTCTGCTAACACCCTGCAGAGCGCTGTGCCCAATACACAGAAACGTCTTGCGGTATCCCCTACAGGGAAAGTGCCAGGAGGGAAAAGTGAGGATTATGTTTAGACTTTCTCGGAACTGCTTCAAATCAACTAGATAGCTTTGTGCTGTAAATCTCCCAACAGCCAAACGCAAAAGCAGCAAACATCTCGCTGTATGTCCCACATCCAAAGTGCCAAGAGAGAGCTTGCTCTCCCTGTCTTTGAGTACTGTTTGCACTGTCCCGATTACCTCTTTGCTAACATTCTCTTCAGAGCTGCAGTGAAACCAGGAACCACGTGGAGAAGGCACCCACACTGAAAGTGCCTCAGGGAACATTGGGGCTTCTTCTCAGTGTCTCTGATATAGGGTTTCACTGTCCCGGGAAACTCTCTGCTAACACCCTGCAGAGCGCTGTGCCCAATATACAGAAACGTCTTGCGGTATCTCCTACAGGGAAAGTGCCAGGAGGGAAAAGTGAGGATTATGTTTAGACTTTCTCGGAACTGCTTCAAATCAACTAGATATCTTTGTGCTGTAAATCTCCCAACAGCCAAATGTAAAAGCAGCAAACATCTCGCTGTATGTCCCACATCCAAAGTGCCAAGAGAGAGCTTGCTCTCCCTGTCTTTGAGTACTGTTTGCACTGTCCCGATTACCTCTTTGCTAACATTCTCTTCAGAGCTGCAGTGAAACCAGGAACCACGTGGAGAAGGCACCCACACTGAAAGTGCCTGGAGGGAACATTGGGGCTTCTTCTCAGTGTCTCTGATATAGGGTTTCACTGTCCCGGGAAACTCTCTGCTAACACCCTGCAGAGCGCTGTGCCCAATATACAGAAACGTCTTGCGGTATCTCCTACAGGGAAAGTGCCAGGAGGGAAAAGTGAGGATTATGTTTAGACTTTCTCGGAACTGCTTCAAATCAACTAGATATCTTTGTGCTGTAAATCTCCCAACAGCCAAATGTAAAAGCAGCAAACATCTCGCTGTATGTCCCACATCCAAAGTGCCAAGAGAGAGCTTGCTCTCCCTGTCTTTGAGTACTGTTTGCGCTGTCCCGATTACCTCTTTGCTAACATTCTCTTCAGAGCTGCAGTGAAACCAGGAACCACGTGGAGAAGGCACCCACACTGAAAGTGCCTGGAGGGAACGTTGGGGCTTCTTCTCAGTGTCTCTGATATAGGGTTTCACTGTCCCGGGAAACTCTCTGCTAACACCCTGCAGAGCGCTGTGCCCAATATACAGAAACGTCTTGCGGTATCTCCTACAGGGAAAGTGCCAGGAGGGAAAAGTGAGGATTATGTTTAGACTTTCTCGGAACTGCTTCAAATCAACTAGATAGCTTTGTGCTGTAAATCTCCCAACAGCCAAATGTAAAAGCAGCAAACATCTCGCTGTATGTCCCACATCCAAAGTGCCAAGAGAGAGCTTGCTCTCCCTGTCTTTGAGTACTGTTTGCACTGTCCCGATTACCTCTTTGCTAACATTCTCTTCAGAGCTGCAGTGAAACCAGGAACCACGTGGAGAAGGCACCCACACTGAAAGTGCCTGGAAGGAACGTTGGGGCTTCTTCTCAGTGTCTCTGATATAGGGTTTCACTGTCCCGAGAAACTCTCTGCTAACACCCTGCAGAGCGCTGTGCCCAATATACAGAAACGTCTTGCGGTATCTCCTACAGGGAAAGTGCCAGGAGGGAAAAGTGAGGATTATGTTTAGACTTTCTCGGAACTGCTTCAAATCAACTAGATATCTTTGTGCTGTAAATCTCCCAACAGCCAAATGTAAAAGCAGCAAACATCTCGCTGTATGTCCCACATCCAAAGTGCCAAGAGAGAGCTTGCTCTCCCTGTCTTTGAGTACTGTTTGCACTGTCCCGATTACCTCTTTGCTAACATTCTCTTCAGAGCTGCAGTGAAACCAGGAACCACGTGGAGAAGGCACCCACACTGAAAGTGCCTGGAGGGAACGTTGGGGCTTCTTCTCAGTGTCTCTGATATAGGGTTTCACTGTCCCGGGAAACTCTCTGCTAACACCCTGCAGAGCGCTGTGCCCAATATACAGAAACGTCTTGCGGTATCTCCTACAGGGAAAGTGCCAGGAGGGAAAAGTGAGGATTATGTTTAGACTTTCTCGGAACTGCTTCAAATCAACTAGATATCTTTGTGCTGTAAATCTCCCAACAGCCAAATGTAAAAGCAGCAAACATCTCGCTGTATGTCCCACATCCAAAGTGCCAAGAGAGAGCTTGCTCTCCCTGTCTTTGAGTACTGTTTGCACTGTCCCGATTACCTCTTTGCTAACATTCTCTTCAGAGCTGCAGTGAAACCAGGAACCACGTGGAGAAGGCACCCACACTGAAAGTGCCTGGAGGGAACGTTGGGGCTTCTTCTCAGTGTCTCTGATATAGGGTTTCACTGTCCCGGGAAACTCTCTGCTAACACCCTGCAGAGCGCTGTGCCCAATATACAGAAACGTCTTGCGGTATCTCCTACAGGGAAAGTGCCAGGAGGGAAAAGTGAGGATTATGTTTAGACTTTCTCAGAACTGCTTCAAATCAACTAGATATCTTTGTGCTGTAAATCTCCCAACAGCCAAATGTAAAAGCAGCAAACATCTCGCTGTATGTCCCACATCCAAAGTGCCAAGAGAGAGCTTGCTCTCCCTGTCTTTGAGTACTGTTTGCACTGTCCCGATTACCTCTTTGCTAACATTCTCTTCAGAGCTGCAGTGAAACCAGGAACCACGTGGAGAAGGCACCCACACTGAAAGTGCCTGGAGGGAACGTTGGGGCTTCTTCTCAGTGTCTCTGATATAGGGTTTCACTGTCCCGGGAAACTCTCTGCTAACACCCTGCAGAGCGCTGTGCCCAATATACAGAAACGTCTTGCGGTATCTCCTACAGGGAAAGTGCCAGGAGGGAAAAGTGAGGATTATGTTTAGACTTTCTCGGAACTGCTTCAAATCAACTAGATATCTTTGTGCTGTAAATCTCCCAACAGCCAAATGTAAAAGCAGCAAACATCTCGCTGTATGTCCCACATCCAAAGTGCCAAGAGAGAGCTTGCTCTCCCTGTCTTTGAGTACTGTTTGCACTGTCCCGATTACCTCTTTGCTAACATTCTCTTCAGAGCTGCAGTGAAACCAGGAACCACGTGGAGAAGGCACCCACACTGAAAGTGCCTGGAGGGAACGTTGGGGCTTCTTCTCAGTGTCTCTGATATAGGGTTTCACTGTCCCGGGAAACTCTCTGCTAACACCCTGCAGAGCGCTGTGCCCAATATACAGAAACGTCTTGCGGTATCTCCTACAGGGAAAGTGCCAGGAGGGAAAAGTGAGGATTATGTTTAGACTTTCTCGGAACTGCTTCAAATCAACTAGATATCTTTGTGCTGTAAATCTCCCAACAGCCAAATGTAAAAGCAGCAAACATCTCGCTGTATGTCCCACATCCAAAGTGCCAAGAGAGAGCTTGCTCTCCCTGTCTTTGAGTACTGTTTGCACTGTCCCGATTACCTCTTTGCTAACATTCTCTTCAGAGCTGCAGTGAAACCAGGAACCACGTGGAGAAGGCACCCACACTGAAAGTGCCTGGAGGGAACGTTGGGGCTTCTTCTCAGTGTCTCTGATATAGGGTTTCACTGTCCCGGGAAACTCTCTGCTAACACCCTGCAGAGCGCTGTGCCCAATATACAGAAACGTCTTGCGGTGTCTCCTACAGGGAAAGTGCCAGGAGGGAAAAGTGAGGATTATGTTTAGACTTTCTCGGAACTGCTTCAAATCAACTAGATATCTTTGTGCTGTAAATCTCCCAACAGCCAAATGTAAAAGCAGCAAACATCTCGCTGTATGTCCCACATCCAAAGTGCCAAGAGAGAGCTTGCTCTCCCTGTCTTTGAGTACTGTTTGCACTGTCCCGATTACCTCTTTGCTAACATTCTCTTCAGAGCTGCAGTGAAACCAGGAACCACGTGGAGAAGGCACCCACACTGAAAGTGCCTGGAGGGAACGTTGGGGCTTCTTCTCAGTGTCTCTGATATAGGGTTTCACTGTCCCGGGAAACTCTCTGCTAACACCCTGCAGAGCGCTGTGCCCAATATACAGAAACGTCTTGCGGTATCTCCTACAGGGAAAGTGCCAGGAGGGAAAAGTGAGGATTATGTTTAGACTTTCTCGGAACTGCTTCAAATCAACTAGATAGCTTTGTGCTGTAAATCTCCCAACAGCCAAATGTAAAAGCAGCAAACATCTCGCTGTATGTCCCACATCCAAAGTGCCAAGAGAGAGCTTGCTCTCCCTGTCTTTGAGTACTGTTTGCACTGTCCCGATTACCTCTTTGCTAACATTCTCTTCAGAGCTGCAGTGAAACCAGGAACCACGTGGAGAAGGCACCCACACTGAAAGTGCCTGGAGGGAACGTTGGGGCTTCTTCTCAGTGTCTCTGATATAGGGTTTCACTGTCCCGGGAAACTCTCTGCTAACACCCTGCAGAGCGCTGTGCCCAATATACAGAAACGTCTTGCGGTATCTCCTACAGGGAAAGTGCCAGGAGGGAAAAGTGAGGATTATGTTTAGACTTTCTCGGAACTGCTTCAAATCAACTAGATAGCTTTGTGCTGTAAATCTCCCAACAGCCAAACGCAAAAGCAGCAAACATCTCGCTGTATGTCCCACATCCAAAGTGCCAAGAGAGAGCTTGCTCTCCCTGTCTTTGAGTACTGTTTGCACTGTCCCGATTACCTCTTTGCTAACATTCTCTTCAGAGCTGCAGTGAAACCAGGAACCACGTGGAGAAGGCACCCACACTGAAAGTGCCTGGAGGGAACGTTGGGGCTTCTTCTCAGTGTCTCTGATATAGGGTTTCACTGTCCCGGGAAACTCTCTGCTAACACCCTGCAGAGCGCTGTGCCCAATATACAGAAACGTCTTGCGGTATCTCCTACAGGGAAAGTGCCAGGAGGGAAAAGTGAGGATTATGTTTAGACTTTCTCGGAACTGCTTCAAATCAACTAGATATCTTTGTGCTGTAAATCTCCCAACAGCCAAATGTAAAAGCAGCAAACATCTCGCTGTATGTCCCACATCCAAAGTGCCAAGAGAGAGCTTGCTCTCCCTGTCTTTGAGTACTGTTTGCACTGTCCCGATTACCTCTTTGCTAACATTCTCTTCAGAGCTGCAGTGAAACCAGGAACCACGTGGAGAAGGCACCCACACTGAAAGTGCCTGGAAGGAACATTGGGGCTTCTTCTCAGTGTCTCTGATATAGGGTTTCACTGTCCCGGGAAACTCTCTGCTAACACCCTGCAGAGCGCTGTGCCCAATATACAGAAACGTCTTGCGGTATCTCCTACAGGGAAAGTGCCAGGAGGGAAAAGTGAGGATTATGTTTAGACTTTCTCGGAACTGCTTCAAATCAACTAGATATCTTTGTGCTGTAAATCTCCCAACAGCCAAATGTAAAAGCAGCAAACATCTCGCTGTATGTCCCACATCCAAAGTGCCAAGAGAGAGCTTGCTCTCCCTGTCTTTGAGTACTGTTTGCACTGTCCCGATTACCTCTTTGCTAACATTCTCTTCAGAGCTGCTGTGAAACCAGGAACCACGTGGAGAAGGCACCCACACTGAAAGTGCCTGGAGGGAACATTGGGGCTTCTTCTCAGTGTCTCTGATATAGGGTTTCACTGTCCCGGGAAACTCTCTGCTAACACCCTGCAGAGCGCTGTGCCCAATATACAGAAACGTCTTGCGGTATCTCCTACAGGGAAAGTGCCAGGAGGGAAAAGTGAGGATTATGTTTAGACTTTCTCGGAACTGCTTCAAATCAACTAGATATCTTTGTGCTGTAAATCTCCCAACAGCCAAATGTAAAAGCAGCAAACATCTCGCTGTATGTCCCACATCCAAAGTGCCAAGAGAGAGCTTGCTCTCCCTGTCTTTGAGTACTGTTTGCACTGTCATCCCGATTACCTCTTTGCTAACATTCTCTTCAGAGCTGCTGTGAAACCAGGAACCACGTGGAGAAGGCACCCACACTGAAAGTGCCTGGAAGGAACGTTGGGGCTTCTTCTCAGTGTCTCTGATATAGGGTTTCACTGTCCCGGGAAACTCTCTGCTAACACCCTGCAGAGCGCTGTGCCCAATATACAGAAACGTCTTGCGGTATCTCCTACAGGGAAAGTGCCAGGAGGGAAAAGTGAGGATTATGTTTAGACTTTCTCGGAACTGCTTCAAATCAACTAGATATCTTTGTGCTGTAAATCTCCCAACAGCCAAACGCAAAAGCAGCAAACATCTCGCTGTATGTCCCACATCCAAAGTGCCAAGAGAGAGCTTGCTCTCCCTGTCTTTGAGTACTGTTTGCACTGTCCCGATTACCTCTTTGCTAACATTCTCTTCAGAGCTGCAGTGAAACCAGGAACCACGTGGAGAAGGCACCCACACTGAAAGTGCCTGGAGGGAACGTTGGGGCTTCTTCTCAGTGTCTCTGATATAGGGTTTCACTGTCCCGGGAAACTCTCTGCTAACACCCTGCAGAGCGCTGTGCCCAATATACAGAAACGTCTTGCGGTATCTCCTACAGGGAAAGTGCCAGGAGGGAAAAGTGAGGATTATGTTTAGACTTTCTCGGAACTGCTTCAAATCAACTAGATATCTTTGTGCTGTAAATCTCCCAACAGCCAAATGTAAAAGCAGCAAACATCTCGCTGTATGTCCCACATCCAAAGTGCCAAGAGAGAGCTTGCTCTCCCTGTCTTTGAGTACTGTTTGCGCTGTCCCGATTACCTCTTTGCTAACATTCTCTTCAGAGCTGCAGTGAAACCAGGAACCACGTGGAGAAGGCACCCACACTGAAAGTGCCTGGAGGGAACGTTGGGGCTTCTTCTCAGTGTCTCTGATATAGGGTTTCACTGTCCCGGGAAACTCTCTGCTAACACCCTGCAGAGCGCTGTGCCCAATATACAGAAACGTCTTGCGGTATCTCCTACAGGGAAAGTGCCAGGAGGGAAAAGTGAGGATTATGTTTAGACTTTCTCGGAACTGCTTCAAATCAACTAGATAGCTTTGTGCTGTAAATCTCCCAACAGCCAAATGTAAAAGCAGCAAACATCTCGCTGTATGTCCCACATCCAAAGTGCCAAGAGAGAGCTTGCTCTCCCTGTCTTTGAGTACTGTTTGCACTGTCCCGATTACCTCTTTGCTAACATTCTCTTCAGAGCTGCAGTGAAACCAGGAACCACGTGGAGAAGGCACCCACACTGAAAGTGCCTGGAAGGAACGTTGGGGCTTCTTCTCAGTGTCTCTGATATAGGGTTTCACTGTCCCGAGAAACTCTCTGCTAACACCCTGCAGAGCGCTGTGCCCAATATACAGAAACGTCTTGCGGTATCTCCTACAGGGAAAGTGCCAGGAGGGAAAAGTGAGGATTATGTTTAGACTTTCTCGGAACTGCTTCAAATCAACTAGATATCTTTGTGCTGTAAATCTCCCAACAGCCAAATGTAAAAGCAGCAAACATCTCGCTGTATGTCCCACATCCAAAGTGCCAAGAGAGAGCTTGCTCTCCCTGTCTTTGAGTACTGTTTGCACTGTCCCGATTACCTCTTTGCTAACATTCTCTTCAGAGCTGCAGTGAAACCAGGAACCACGTGGAGAAGGCACCCACACTGAAAGTGCCTGGAGGGAACGTTGGGGCTTCTTCTCAGTGTCTCTGATATAGGGTTTCACTGTCCCGGGAAACTCTCTGCTAACACCCTGCAGAGCGCTGTGCCCAATATACAGAAACGTCTTGCGGTATCTCCTACAGGGAAAGTGCCAGGAGGGAAAAGTGAGGATTATGTTTAGACTTTCTCGGAACTGCTTCAAATCAACTAGATATCTTTGTGCTGTAAATCTCCCAACAGCCAAATGTAAAAGCAGCAAACATCTCGCTGTATGTCCCACATCCAAAGTGCCAAGAGAGAGCTTGCTCTCCCTGTCTTTGAGTACTGTTTGCACTGTCCCGATTACCTCTTTGCTAACATTCTCTTCAGAGCTGCAGTGAAACCAGGAACCACGTGGAGAAGGCACCCACACTGAAAGTGCCTGGAGGGAACGTTGGGGCTTCTTCTCAGTGTCTCTGATATAGGGTTTCACTGTCCCGGGAAACTCTCTGCTAACACCCTGCAGAGCGCTGTGCCCAATATACAGAAACGTCTTGCGGTATCTCCTACAGGGAAAGTGCCAGGAGGGAAAAGTGAGGATTATGTTTAGACTTTCTCGGAACTGCTTCAAATCAACTAGATATCTTTGTGCTGTAAATCTCCCAACAGCCAAACGCAAAAGCAGCAAACATCTCGCTGTATGTCCCACATCCAAAGTGCCAAGAGAGAGCTTGCTCTCCCTGTCTTTGAGTACTGTTTGCACTGTCCCGATTACCTCTTTGCTAACATTCTCTTCAGAGCTGCAGTGAAACCAGGAACCACGTGGAGAAGGCACCCACACTGAAAGTGCCTGGAGGGAACGTTGGGGCTTCTTCTCAGTGTCTCTGATATAGGGTTTCACTGTCCCGGGAAACTCTCTGCTAACACCCTGCAGAGCGCTGTGCCCAATATACAGAAATGTCTTGCGGTATCTCCTACAGGGAAAGTGCCAGGAGGGAAAAGTGAGGATTATGTTTAGACTTTCTCGGAACTGCTTCAAATCAACTAGATAGCTTTGTGCTGTAAATCTCCCAACAGCCAAATGTAAAAGCAGCAAACATCTCGCTGTATGTCCCACATCCAAAGTGCCAAGAGAGAGCTTGCTCTCCCTGTCTTTGAGTACTGTTTGCACTGTCCCGATTACCTCTTTGCTAACATTCTCTTCAGAGCTGCAGTGAAACCAGGAACCACGTGGAGAAGGCACCCACACTGAAAGTGCCTGGAGGGAACGTTGGGGCTTCTTCTCAGTGTCTCTGATATAGGGTTTCACTGTCCCGGGAAACTCTCTGCTAACACCCTGCAGAGCGCTGTGCCCAATATACAGAAACGTCTTGCGGTATCTCCTACAGGGAAAGTGCCAGGAGGGAAAAGTGAGGATTATGTTTAGACTTTCTCGGAACTGCTTCAAATCAACTAGATATCTTTGTGCTGTAAATCTCCCAACAGCCAAATGTAAAAGCAGCAAACATCTCGCTGTATGTCCCACATCCAAAGTGCCAAGAGAGAGCTTGCTCTCCCTGTCTTTGAGTACTGTTTGCGCTGTCCCGATTACCTCTTTGCTAACATTCTCTTCAGAGCTGCAGTGAAACCAGGAACCACGTGGAGAAGGCACCCACACTGAAAGTGCCTGGAGGGAACGTTGGGGCTTCTTCTCAGTGTCTCTGATATAGGGTTTCACTGTCCCGGGAAACTCTCTGCTAACACCCTGCAGAGCGCTGTGCCCAATATACAGAAACGTCTTGCGGTATCTCCTACAGGGAAAGTGCCAGGAGGGAAAAGTGAGGATTATGTTTAGACTTTCTCGGAACTGCTTCAAATCAACTAGATAGCTTTGTGCTGTAAATCTCCCAACAGCCAAATGTAAAAGCAGCAAACATCTCGCTGTATGTCCCACATCCAAAGTGCCAAGAGAGAGCTTGCTCTCCCTGTCTTTGAGTACTGTTTGCACTGTCCCGATTACCTCTTTGCTAACATTCTCTTCAGAGCTGCAGTGAAACCAGGAACCACGTGGAGAAGGCACCCACACTGAAAGTGCCTGGAAGGAACGTTGGGGCTTCTTCTCAGTGTCTCTGATATAGGGTTTCACTGTCCCGAGAAACTCTCTGCTAACACCCTGCAGAGCGCTGTGCCCAATATACAGAAACGTCTTGCGGTATCTCCTACAGGGAAAGTGCCAGGAGGGAAAAGTGAGGATTATGTTTAGACTTTCTCGGAACTGCTTCAAATCAACTAGATATCTTTGTGCTGTAAATCTCCCAACAGCCAAATGTAAAAGCAGCAAACATCTCGCTGTATGTCCCACATCCAAAGTGCCAAGAGAGAGCTTGCTCTCCCTGTCTTTGAGTACTGTTTGCACTGTCCCGATTACCTCTTTGCTAACATTCTCTTCAGAGCTGCAGTGAAACCAGGAACCACGTGGAGAAGGCACCCACACTGAAAGTGCCTGGAGGGAACGTTGGGGCTTCTTCTCAGTGTCTCTGATATAGGGTTTCACTGTCCCGGGAAACTCTCTGCTAACACCCTGCAGAGCGCTGTGCCCAATATACAGAAACGTCTTGCGGTATCTCCTACAGGGAAAGTGCCAGGAGGGAAAAGTGAGGATTATGTTTAGACTTTCTCGGAACTGCTTCAAATCAACTAGATATCTTTGTGCTGTAAATCTCCCAACAGCCAAATGTAAAAGCAGCAAACATCTCGCTGTATGTCCCACATCCAAAGTGCCAAGAGAGAGCTTGCTCTCCCTGTCTTTGAGTACTGTTTGCACTGTCCCGATTACCTCTTTGCTAACATTCTCTTCAGAGCTGCAGTGAAACCAGGAACCACGTGGAGAAGGCACCCACACTGAAAGTGCCTGGAGGGAACGTTGGGGCTTCTTCTCAGTGTCTCTGATATAGGGTTTCACTGTCCCGGGAAACTCTCTGCTAACACCCTGCAGAGCGCTGTGCCCAATATACAGAAACGTCTTGCGGTATCTCCTACAGGGAAAGTGCCAGGAGGGAAAAGTGAGGATTATGTTTAGACTTTCTCGGAACTGCTTCAAATCAACTAGATATCTTTGTGCTGTAAATCTCCCAACAGCCAAACGCAAAAGCAGCAAACATCTCGCTGTATGTCCCACATCCAAAGTGCCAAGAGAGAGCTTGCTCTCCCTGTCTTTGAGTACTGTTTGCACTGTCCCGATTACCTCTTTGCTAACATTCTCTTCAGAGCTGCAGTGAAACCAGGAACCACGTGGAGAAGGCACCCACACTGAAAGTGCCTGGAGGGAACGTTGGGGCTTCTTCTCAGTGTCTCTGATATAGGGTTTCACTGTCCCGGGAAACTCTCTGCTAACACCCTGCAGAGCGCTGTGCCCAATATACAGAAATGTCTTGCGGTATCTCCTACAGGGAAAGTGCCAGGAGGGAAAAGTGAGGATTATGTTTAGACTTTCTCGGAACTGCTTCAAATCAACTAGATAGCTTTGTGCTGTAAATCTCCCAACAGCCAAATGTAAAAGCAGCAAACATCTCGCTGTATGTCCCACATCCAAAGTGCCAAGAGAGAGCTTGCTCTCCCTGTCTTTGAGTACTGTTTGCACTGTCCCGATTACCTCTTTGCTAACATTCTCTTCAGAGCTGCAGTGAAACCAGGAACCACGTGGAGAAGGCACCCACACTGAAAGTGCCTGGAAGGAACGTTGGGGCTTCTTCTCAGTGTCTCTGATATAGGGTTTCACTGTCCCGAGAAACTCTCTGCTAACACCCTGCAGAGCGCTGTGCCCAATATACAGAAACGTCTTGCGGTATCTCCTACAGGGAAAGTGCCAGGAGGGAAAAGTGAGGATTATGTTTAGACTTTCTCGGAACTGCTTCAAATCAACTAGATATCTTTGTGCTGTAAATCTCCCAACAGCCAAATGTAAAAGCAGCAAACATCTCGCTGTATGTCCCACATCCAAAGTGCCAAGAGAGAGCTTGCTCTCCCTGTCTTTGAGTACTGTTTGCACTGTCCCGATTACCTCTTTGCTAACATTCTCCTCAGAGCTGCAGTGAAACCAGGAACCACGTGGAGAAGGCACCCACACTGAAAGTGCCTGGAGGGAACGTTGGGGCTTCTTCTCAGTGTCTCTGATATAGGGTTTCACTGTCCCGGGAAACTCTCTGCTAACACCCTGCAGAGCGCTGTGCCCAATATACAGAAACGTCTTGCGGTATCTCCTACAGGGAAAGTGCCAGGAGGGAAAAGTGAGGATTATGTTTAGACTTTCTCGGAACTGCTTCAAATCAACTAGATATCTTTGTGCTGTAAATCTCCCAACAGCCAAATGTAAAAGCAGCAAACATCTCGCTGTATGTCCCACATCCAAAGTGCCAAGAGAGAGCTTGCTCTCCCTGTCTTTGAGTACTGTTTGCACTGTCCCGATTACCTCTTTGCTAACATTCTCTTCAGAGCTGCAGTGAAACCAGGAACCACGTGGAGAAGGCACCCACACTGAAAGTGCCTGGAGGGAACGTTGGGGCTTCTTCTCAGTGTCTCTGATATAGGGTTTCACTGTCCCGGGAAACTCTCTGCTAACACCCTGCAGAGCGCTGTGCCCAATATACAGAAACGTCTTGCGGTATCTCCTACAGGGAAAGTGCCAGGAGGGAAAAGTGAGGATTATGTTTAGACTTTCTCGGAACTGCTTCAAATCAACTAGATATCTTTGTGCTGTAAATCTCCCAACAGCCAAACGCAAAAGCAGCAAACATCTCGCTGTATGTCCCACATCCAAAGTGCCAAGAGAGAGCTTGCTCTCCCTGTCTTTGAGTACTGTTTGCACTGTCCCGATTACCTCTTTGCTAACATTCTCTTCAGAGCTGCAGTGAAACCAGGAACCACGTGGAGAAGGCACCCACACTGAAAGTGCCTGGAGGGAACGTTGGGGCTTCTTCTCAGTGTCTCTGATATAGGGTTTCACTGTCCCGGGAAACTCTCTGCTAACACCCTGCAGAGCGCTGTGCCCAATATACAGAAATGTCTTGCGGTATCTCCTACAGGGAAAGTGCCAGGAGGGAAAAGTGAGGATTATGTTTAGACTTTCTCGGAACTGCTTCAAATCAACTAGATAGCTTTGTGCTGTAAATCTCCCAACAGCCAAATGTAAAAGCAGCAAACATCTCGCTGTATGTCCCACATCCAAAGTGCCAAGAGAGAGCTTGCTCTCCCTGTCTTTGAGTACTGTTTGCACTGTCCCGATTACCTCTTTGCTAACATTCTCTTCAGAGCTGCAGTGAAACCAGGAACCACGTGGAGAAGGCACCCACACTGAAAGTGCCTGGAGGGAACGTTGGGGCTTCTTCTCAGTGTCTCTGATATAGGGTTTCACTGTCCCGGGAAACTCTCTGCTAACACCCTGCAGAGCGCTGTGCCCAATATACAGAAACGTCTTGCGGTATCTCCTACAGGGAAAGTGCCAGGAGGGAAAAGTGAGGATTATGTTTAGACTTTCTCGGAACTGCTTCAAATCAACTAGATATCTTTGTGCTGTAAATCTCCCAACAGCCAAATGTAAAAGCAGCAAACATCTCGCTGTATGTCCCACATCCAAAGTGCCAAGAGAGAGCTTGCTCTCCCTGTCTTTGAGTACTGTTTGCACTGTCCCGATTACCTCTTTGCTAACATTCTCTTCAGAGCTGCAGTGAAACCAGGAACCACGTGGAGAAGGCACCCACACTGAAAGTGCCTGGAGGGAACGTTGGGGCTTCTTCTCAGTGTCTCTGATATAGGGTTTCACTGTCCCGGGAAACTCTCTGCTAACACCCTGCAGAGCGCTGTGCCCAATATACAGAAACGTCTTGCGGTATCTCCTACAGGGAAAGTGCCAGGAGGGAAAAGTGAGGATTATGTTTAGACTTTCTCGGAACTGCTTCAAATCAACTAGATATCTTTGTGCTGTAAATCTCCCAACAGCCAAATGTAAAAGCAGCAAACATCTCGCTGTATGTCCCACATCCAAAGTGCCAAGAGAGAGCTTGCTCTCCCTGTCTTTGAGTACTGTTTGCACTGTCCCGATTACCTCTTTGCTAACATTCTCTTCAGAGCTGCAGTGAAACCAGGAACCACGTGGAGAAGGCACCCACACTGAAAGTGCCTGGAGGGAACGTTGGGGCTTCTTCTCAGTGTCTCTGATATAGGGTTTCACTGTCCCGGGAAACTCTCTGCTAACACCCTGCAGAGCGCTGTGCCCAATATACAGAAACGTCTTGCGGTATCTCCTACAGGGAAAGTGCCAGGAGGGAAAAGTGAGGATTATGTTTAGACTTTCTCGGAACTGCTTCAAATCAACTAGATATCTTTGTGCTGTAAATCTCCCAACAGCCAAACGCAAAAGCAGCAAACATCTCGCTGTATGTCCCACATCCAAAGTGCCAAGAGAGAGCTTGCTCTCCCTGTCTTTGAGTACTGTTTGCACTGTCCCGATTACCTCTTTGCTAACATTCTCTTCAGAGCTGCAGTGAAACCAGGAACCACGTGGAGAAGGCACCCACACTGAAAGTGCCTGGAGGGAACGTTGGGGCTTCTTCTCAGTGTCTCTGATATAGGGTTTCACTGTCCCGGGAAACTCTCTGCTAACACCCTGCAGAGCGCTGTGCCCAATATACAGAAATGTCTTGCGGTATCTCCTACAGGGAAAGTGCCAGGAGGGAAAAGTGAGGATTATGTTTAGACTTTCTCGGAACTGCTTCAAATCAACTAGATATCTTTGTGCTGTAAATCTCCCAACAGCCAAACGCAAAAGCAGCAAACATCTCGCTGTATGTCCCACATCCAAAGTGCCAAGAGAGAGCTTGCTCTCCCTGTCTTTGAGTACTGTTTGCACTGTCCCGATTACCTCTTTGCTAACATTCTCTTCAGAGCTGCAGTGAAACCAGGAACCACGTGGAGAAGGCACCCACACTGAAAGTGCCTGGAGGGAACATTGGGGCTTCTTCTCAGTGTCTCTGATATAGGGTTTCACTGTCCCGGGAAACTCTCTGCTAACACCCTGCAGAGCGCTGTGCCCAATATACAGAAACGTCTTGCGGTATCTCCTACAGGGAAAGTGCCAGGAGGGAAAAGTGAGGATTATGTTTAGACTTTCTCGGAACTGCTTCAAATCAACTAGATAGCTTTGTGCTGTAAATCTCCCAACAGCCAAATGTAAAAGCAGCAAACATCTCGCTGTATGTCCCACATCCAAAGTGCCAAGAGAGAGCTTGCTCTCCCTGTCTTTGAGTACTGTTTGCACTGTCCCGATTACCTCTTTGCTAACATTCTCTTCAGAGCTGCAGTGAAACCAGGAACCACGTGGAGAAGGCACCCACACTGAAAGTGCCTGGAAGGAACGTTGGGGCTTCTTCTCAGTGTCTCTGATATAGGGTTTCACTGTCCCGAGAAACTCTCTGCTAACACCCTGCAGAGCGCTGTGCCCAATATACAGAAACGTCTTGCGGTATCTCCTACAGGGAAAGTGCCAGGAGGGAAAAGTGAGGATTATGTTTAGACTTTCTCGGAACTGCTTCAAATCAACTAGATATCTTTGTGCTGTAAATCTCCCAACAGCCAAATGTAAAAGCAGCAAACATCTCGCTGTATGTCCCACATCCAAAGTGCCAAGAGAGAGCTTGCTCTCCCTGTCTTTGAGTACTGTTTGCACTGTCCCGATTACCTCTTTGCTAACATTCTCTTCAGAGCTGCAGTGAAACCAGGAACCACGTGGAGAAGGCACCCACACTGAAAGTGCCTGGAGGGAACGTTGGGGCTTCTTCTCAGTGTCTCTGATATAGGGTTTCACTGTCCCGGGAAACTCTCTGCTAACACCCTGCAGAGCGCTGTGCCCAATATACAGAAACGTCTTGCGGTATCTCCTACAGGGAAAGTGCCAGGAGGGAAAAGTGAGGATTATGTTTAGACTTTCTCGGAACTGCTTCAAATCAACTAGATATCTTTGTGCTGTAAATCTCCCAACAGCCAAATGTAAAAGCAGCAAACATCTCGCTGTATGTCCCACATCCAAAGTGCCAAGAGAGAGCTTGCTCTCCCTGTCTTTGAGTACTGTTTGCACTGTCCCGATTACCTCTTTGCTAACATTCTCTTCAGAGCTGCAGTGAAACCAGGAACCACGTGGAGAAGGCACCCACACTGAAAGTGCCTGGAGGGAACGTTGGGGCTTCTTCTCAGTGTCTCTGATATAGGGTTTCACTGTCCCGGGAAACTCTCTGCTAACACCCTGCAGAGCGCTGTGCCCAATATACAGAAACGTCTTGCGGTATCTCCTACAGGGAAAGTGCCAGGAGGGAAAAGTGAGGATTATGTTTAGACTTTCTCGGAACTGCTTCAAATCAACTAGATATCTTTGTGCTGTAAATCTCCCAACAGCCAAACGCAAAAGCAGCAAACATCTCGCTGTATGTCCCACATCCAAAGTGCCAAGAGAGAGCTTGCTCTCCCTGTCTTTGAGTACTGTTTGCACTGTCCCGATTACCTCTTTGCTAACATTCTCTTCAGAGCTGCAGTGAAACCAGGAACCACGTGGAGAAGGCACCCACACTGAAAGTGCCTGGAGGGAACGTTGGGGCTTCTTCTCAGTGTCTCTGATATAGGGTTTCACTGTCCCGGGAAACTCTCTGCTAACACCCTGCAGAGCGCTGTGCCCAATATACAGAAACGTCTTGCGGTATCTCCTACAGGGAAAGTGCCAGGAGGGAAAAGTGAGGATTATGTTTAGACTTTCTCGGAACTGCTTCAAATCAACTAGATATCTTTGTGCTGTAAATCTCCCAACAGCCAAATGTAAAAGCAGCAAACATCTCGCTGTATGTCCCACATCCAAAGTGCCAAGAGAGAGCTTGCTCTCCCTGTCTTTGAGTACTGTTTGCACTGTCCCGATTACCTCTTTGCTAACATTCTCTTCAGAGCTGCAGTGAAACCAGGAACCACGTGGAGAAGGCACCCACACTGAAAGTGCCTGGAGGGAACGTTGGGGCTTCTTCTCAGTGTCTCTGATATAGGGTTTCACTGTCCCGGGAAACTCTCTGCTAACACCCTGCAGAGCGCTGTGCCCAATATACAGAAACGTCTTGCGGTGTCTCCTACAGGGAAAGTGCCAGGAGGGAAAAGTGAGGATTATGTTTAGACTTTCTCGGAACTGCTTCAAATCAACTAGATATCTTTGTGCTGTAAATCTCCCAACAGCCAAATGTAAAAGCAGCAAACATCTCGCTGTATGTCCCACATCCAAAGTGCCAAGAGAGAGCTTGCTCTCCCTGTCTTTGAGTACTGTTTGCACTGTCCCGATTACCTCTTTGCTAACATTCTCTTCAGAGCTGCAGTGAAACCAGGAACCACGTGGAGAAGGCACCCACACTGAAAGTGCCTGGAGGGAACGTTGGGGCTTCTTCTCAGTGTCTCTGATATAGGGTTTCACTGTCCCGGGAAACTCTCTGCTAACACCCTGCAGAGCGCTGTGCCCAATATACAGAAACGTCTTGCGGTATCTCCTACAGGGAAAGTGCCAGGAGGGAAAAGTGAGGATTATGTTTAGACTTTCTCGGAACTGCTTCAAATCAACTAGATAGCTTTGTGCTGTAAATCTCCCAACAGCCAAATGTAAAAGCAGCAAACATCTCGCTGTATGTCCCACATCCAAAGTGCCAAGAGAGAGCTTGCTCTCCCTGTCTTTGAGTACTGTTTGCACTGTCCCGATTACCTCTTTGCTAACATTCTCTTCAGAGCTGCAGTGAAACCAGGAACCACGTGGAGAAGGCACCCACACTGAAAGTGCCTGGAGGGAACGTTGGGGCTTCTTCTCAGTGTCTCTGATATAGGGTTTCACTGTCCCGGGAAACTCTCTGCTAACACCCTGCAGAGCGCTGTGCCCAATATACAGAAACGTCTTGCGGTATCTCCTACAGGGAAAGTGCCAGGAGGGAAAAGTGAGGATTATGTTTAGACTTTCTCGGAACTGCTTCAAATCAACTAGATAGCTTTGTGCTGTAAATCTCCCAACAGCCAAATGTAAAAGCAGCAAACATCTCGCTGTATGTCCCACATCCAAAGTGCCAAGAGAGAGCTTGCTCTCCCTGTCTTTGAGTACTGTTTGCACTGTCCCGATTACCTCTTTGCTAACATTCTCTTCAGAGCTGCAGTGAAACCAGGAACCACGTGGAGAAGGCACCCACACTGAAAGTGCCTGGAGGGAACGTTGGGGCTTCTTCTCAGTGTCTCTGATATAGGGTTTCACTGTCCCGGGAAACTCTCTGCTAACACCCTGCAGAGCGCTGTGCCCAATATACAGAAACGTCTTGCGGTATCTCCTACAGGGAAAGTGCCAGGAGGGAAAAGTGAGGATTATGTTTAGACTTTCTCGGAACTGCTTCAAATCAACTAGATATCTTTGTGCTGTAAATCTCCCAACAGCCAAACGCAAAAGCAGCAAACATCTCGCTGTATGTCCCACATCCAAAGTGCCAAGAGAGAGCTTGCTCTCCCTGTCTTTGAGTACTGTTTGCACTGTCCCGATTACCTCTTTGCTAACATTCTCTTCAGAGCTGCAGTGAAACCAGGAACCACGTGGAGAAGGCACCCACACTGAAAGTGCCTGGAGGGAACGTTGGGGCTTCTTCTCAGTGTCTCTGATATAGGGTTTCACTGTCCCGGGAAACTCTCTGCTAACACCCTGCAGAGCGCTGTGCCCAATATACAGAAACGTCTTGCGGTATCTCCTACAGGGAAAGTGCCAGGAGGGAAAAGTGAGGATTATGTTTAGACTTTCTCGGAACTGCTTCAAATCAACTAGATATCTTTGTGCTGTAAATCTCCCAACAGCCAAATGTAAAAGCAGCAAACATCTCGCTGTATGTCCCACATCCAAAGTGCCAAGAGAGAGCTTGCTCTCCCTGTCTTTGAGTACTGTTTGCACTGTCCCGATTACCTCTTTGCTAACATTCTCTTCAGAGCTGCAGTGAAACCAGGAACCACGTGGAGAAGGCACCCACACTGAAAGTGCCTGGAAGGAACATTGGGGCTTCTTCTCAGTGTCTCTGATATAGGGTTTCACTGTCCCGGGAAACTCTCTGCTAACACCCTGCAGAGCGCTGTGCCCAATATACAGAAACGTCTTGCGGTATCTCCTACAGGGAAAGTGCCAGGAGGGAAAAGTGAGGATTATGTTTAGACTTTCTCGGAACTGCTTCAAATCAACTAGATATCTTTGTGCTGTAAATCTCCCAACAGCCAAATGTAAAAGCAGCAAACATCTCGCTGTATGTCCCACATCCAAAGTGCCAAGAGAGAGCTTGCTCTCCCTGTCTTTGAGTACTGTTTGCACTGTCCCGATTACCTCTTTGCTAACATTCTCTTCAGAGCTGCTGTGAAACCAGGAACCACGTGGAGAAGGCACCCACACTGAAAGTGCCTGGAGGGAACATTGGGGCTTCTTCTCAGTGTCTCTGATATAGGGTTTCACTGTCCCGGGAAACTCTCTGCTAACACCCTGCAGAGCGCTGTGCCCAATATACAGAAACGTCTTGCGGTATCTCCTACAGGGAAAGTGCCAGGAGGGAAAAGTGAGGATTATGTTTAGACTTTCTCGGAACTGCTTCAAATCAACTAGATATCTTTGTGCTGTAAATCTCCCAACAGCCAAATGTAAAAGCAGCAAACATCTCGCTGTATGTCCCACATCCAAAGTGCCAAGAGAGAGCTTGCTCTCCCTGTCTTTGAGTACTGTTTGCACTGTCATCCCGATTACCTCTTTGCTAACATTCTCTTCAGAGCTGCAGTGAAACCAGGAACCACGTGGAGAAGGCACCCACACTGAAAGTGCCTGGAAGGAACGTTGGGGCTTCTTCTCAGTGTCTCTGATATAGGGTTTCACTGTCCCGGGAAACTCTCTGCTAACACCCTGCAGAGCGCTGTGCCCAATATACAGAAACGTCTTGCGGTATCTCCTACAGGGAAAGTGCCAGGAGGGAAAAGTGAGGATTATGTTTAGACTTTCTCGGAACTGCTTCAAATCAACTAGATATCTTTGTGCTGTAAATCTCCCAACAGCCAAACGCAAAAGCAGCAAACATCTCGCTGTATGTCCCACATCCAAAGTGCCAAGAGAGAGCTTGCTCTCCCTGTCTTTGAGTACTGTTTGCACTGTCCCGATTACCTCTTTGCTAACATTCTCTTCAGAGCTGCAGTGAAACCAGGAACCACGTGGAGAAGGCACCCACACTGAAAGTGCCTGGAAGGAACGTTGGGGCTTCTTCTCAGTGTCTCTGATATAGGGTTTCACTGTCCCGAGAAACTCTCTGCTAACACCCTGCAGAGCGCTGTGCCCAATATACAGAAACGTCTTGCGGTATCTCCTACAGGGAAAGTGCCAGGAGGGAAAAGTGAGGATTATGTTTAGACTTTCTCGGAACTGCTTCAAATCAACTAGATATCTTTGTGCTGTAAATCTCCCAACAGCCAAATGTAAAAGCAGCAAACATCTCGCTGTATGTCCCACATCCAAAGTGCCAAGAGAGAGCTTGCTCTCCCTGTCTTTGAGTACTGTTTGCACTGTCCCGATTACCTCTTTGCTAACATTCTCTTCAGAGCTGCAGTGAAACCAGGAACCACGTGGAGAAGGCACCCACACTGAAAGTGCCTGGAGGGAACGTTGGGGCTTCTTCTCAGTGTCTCTGATATAGGGTTTCACTGTCCCGGGAAACTCTCTGCTAACACCCTGCAGAGCGCTGTGCCCAATATACAGAAACGTCTTGCGGTATCTCCTACAGGGAAAGTGCCAGGAGGGAAAAGTGAGGATTATGTTTAGACTTTCTCGGAACTGCTTCAAATCAACTAGATATCTTTGTGCTGTAAATCTCCCAACAGCCAAATGCAAAAGCAGCAAACATCTCGCTGTATGTCCCACATCCAAAGTGCCAAGAGAGAGCTTGCTCTCCCTGTCTTTGAGTACTGTTTGCACTGTCCCGATTACCTCTTTGCTAACATTCTCTTCAGAGCTGCAGTGAAACCAGGAACCACGTGGAGAAGGCACCCACACTGAAAGTGCCTGGAGGGAACGTTGGGGCTTCTTCTCAGTGTCTCTGATATAGGGTTTCACTGTCCCGGGAAACTCTCTGCTAACACCCTGCAGAGCGCTGTGCCCAATATACAGAAACGTCTTGCGGTATCTCCTACAGGGAAAGTGCCAGGAGGGAAAAGTGAGGATTATGTTTAGACTTTCTCGGAACTGCTTCAAATCAACTAGATATCTTTGTGCTGTAAATCTCCCAACAGCCAAACGCAAAAGCAGCAAACATCTCGCTGTATGTCCCACATCCAAAGTGCCAAGAGAGAGCTTGCTCTCCCTGTCTTTGAGTACTGTTTGCACTGTCCCGATTACCTCTTTGCTAACATTCTCTTCAGAGCTGCAGTGAAACCAGGAACCACGTGGAGAAGGCACCCACACTGAAAGTGCCTGGAGGGAACGTTGGGGCTTCTTCTCAGTGTCTCTGATATAGGGTTTCACTGTCCCGGGAAACTCTCTGCTAACACCCTGCAGAGCGCTGTGCCCAATATACAGAAATGTCTTGCGGTATCTCCTACAGGGAAAGTGCCAGGAGGGAAAAGTGAGGATTATGTTTAGACTTTCTCGGAACTGCTTCAAATCAACTAGATATCTTTGTGCTGTAAATCTCCCAACAGCCAAATGTAAAAGCAGCAAACATCTCGCTGTATGTCCCACATCCAAAGTGCCAAGAGAGAGCTTGCTCTCCCTGTCTTTGAGTACTGTTTGCACTGTCCCGATTACCTCTTTGCTAACATTCTCTTCAGAGCTGCAGTGAAACCAGGAACCACGTGGAGAAGGCACCCACACTGAAAGTGCCTGGAGGGAACGTTGGGGCTTCTTCTCAGTGTCTCTGATATAGGGTTTCACTGTCCCGGGAAACTCTCTGCTAACACCCTGCAGAGCGCTGTGCCCAATATACAGAAACGTCTTGCGGTATCTCCTACAGGGAAAGTGCCAGGAGGGAAAAGTGAGGATTATGTTTAGACTTTCTCGGAACTGCTTCAAATCAACTAGATATCTTTGTGCTGTAAATCTCCCAACAGCCAAACGCAAAAGCAGCAAACATCTCGCTGTATGTCCCACATCCAAAGTGCCAAGAGAGAGCTTGCTCTCCCTGTCTTTGAGTACTGTTTGCACTGTCCCGATTACCTCTTTGCTAACATTCTCTTCAGAGCTGCAGTGAAACCAGGAACCACGTGGAGAAGGCACCCACACTGAAAGTGCCTGGAGGGAACGTTGGGGCTTCTTCTCAGTGTCTCTGATATAGGGTTTCACTGTCCCGGGAAACTCTCTGCTAACACCCTGCAGAGCGCTGTGCCCAATATACAGAAACGTCTTGCGGTATCTCCTACAGGGAAAGTGCCAGGAGGGAAAAGTGAGGATTATGTTTAGACTTTCTCGGAACTGCTTCAAATCAACTAGATATCTTTGTGCTGTAAATCTCCCAACAGCCAAATGTAAAAGCAGCAAACATCTCGCTGTATGTCCCACATCCAAAGTGCCAAGAGAGAGCTTGCTCTCCCTGTCTTTGAGTACTGTTTGCACTGTCCCGATTACCTCTTTGCTAACATTCTCTTCAGAGCTGCAGTGAAACCAGGAACCACGTGGAGAAGGCACCCACACTGAAAGTGCCTGGAGGGAACGTTGGGGCTTCTTCTCAGTGTCTCTGATATAGGGTTTCACTGTCCCGGGAAACTCTCTGCTAACACCCTGCAGAGCGCTGTGCCCAATATACAGAAACGTCTTGCGGTATCTCCTACAGGGAAAGTGCCAGGAGGGAAAAGTGAGGATTATGTTTAGACTTTCTCGGAACTGCTTCAAATCAACTAGATATCTTTGTGCTGTAAATCTCCCAACAGCCAAATGCAAAAGCAGCAAACATCTCGCTGTATGTCCCACATCCAAAGTGCCAAGAGAGAGCTTGCTCTCCCTGTCTTTGAGTACTGTTTGCACTGTCCCGATTACCTCTTTGCTAACATTCTCTTCAGAGCTGCAGTGAAACCAGGAACCACGTGGAGAAGGCACCCACACTGAAAGTGCCTGGAGGGAACGTTGGGGCTTCTTCTCAGTGTCTCTGATATAGGGTTTCACTGTCCCGGGAAACTCTCTGCTAACACCCTGCAGAGCGCTGTGCCCAATATACAGAAACGTCTTGCGGTATCTCCTACAGGGAAAGTGCCAGGAGGGAAAAGTGAGGATTATGTTTAGACTTTCTCGGAACTGCTTCAAATCAACTAGATATCTTTGTGCTGTAAATCTCCCAACAGCCAAACGCAAAAGCAGCAAACATCTCGCTGTATGTCCCACATCCAAAGTGCCAAGAGAGAGCTTGCTCTCCCTGTCTTTGAGTACTGTTTGCACTGTCCCGATTACCTCTTTGCTAACATTCTCTTCAGAGCTGCAGTGAAACCAGGAACCACGTGGAGAAGGCACCCACACTGAAAGTGCCTGGAGGGAACGTTGGGGCTTCTTCTCAGTGTCTCTGATATAGGGTTTCACTGTCCCGGGAAACTCTCTGCTAACACCCTGCAGAGCGCTGTGCCCAATATACAGAAATGTCTTGCGGTATCTCCTACAGGGAAAGTGCCAGGAGGGAAAAGTGAGGATTATGTTTAGACTTTCTCGGAACTGCTTCAAATCAACTAGATATCTTTGTGCTGTAAATCTCCCAACAGCCAAATGTAAAAGCAGCAAACATCTCGCTGTATGTCCCACATCCAAAGTGCCAAGAGAGAGCTTGCTCTCCCTGTCTTTGAGTACTGTTTGCACTGTCCCGATTACCTCTTTGCTAACATTCTCTTCAGAGCTGCAGTGAAACCAGGAACCACGTGGAGAAGGCACCCACACTGAAAGTGCCTGGAGGGAACGTTGGGGCTTCTTCTCAGTGTCTCTGATATAGGGTTTCACTGTCCCGGGAAACTCTCTGCTAACACCCTGCAGAGCGCTGTGCCCAATATACAGAAACGTCTTGCGGTATCTCCTACAGGGAAAGTGCCAGGAGGGAAAAGTGAGGATTATGTTTAGACTTTCTCGGAACTGCTTCAAATCAACTAGATATCTTTGTGCTGTAAATCTCCCAACAGCCAAATGTAAAAGCAGCAAACATCTCGCTGTATGTCCCACATCCAAAGTGCCAAGAGAGAGCTTGCTCTCCCTGTCTTTGAGTACTGTTTGCACTGTCCCGATTACCTCTTTGCTAACATTCTCTTCAGAGCTGCAGTGAAACCAGGAACCACGTGGAGAAGGCACCCACACTGAAAGTGCCTGGAGGGAACGTTGGGGCTTCTTCTCAGTGTCTCTGATATAGGGTTTCACTGTCCCGGGAAACTCTCTGCTAACACCCTGCAGAGCGCTGTGCCCAATATACAGAAACGTCTTGCGGTATCTCCTACAGGGAAAGTGCCAGGAGGGAAAAGTGAGGATTATGTTTAGACTTTCTCGGAACTGCTTCAAATCAACTAGATATCTTTGTGCTGTAAATCTCCCAACAGCCAAACGCAAAAGCAGCAAACATCTCGCTGTATGTCCCACATCCAAAGTGCCAAGAGAGAGCTTGCTCTCCCTGTCTTTGAGTACTGTTTGCACTGTCCCGATTACCTCTTTGCTAACATTCTCTTCAGAGCTGCAGTGAAACCAGGAACCACGTGGAGAAGGCACCCACACTGAAAGTGCCTGGAGGGAACGTTGGGGCTTCTTCTCAGTGTCTCTGATATAGGGTTTCACTGTCCCGGGAAACTCTCTGCTAACACCCTGCAGAGCGCTGTGCCCAATATACAGAAACGTCTTGCGGTATCTCCTACAGGGAAAGTGCCAGGAGGGAAAAGTGAGGATTATGTTTAGACTTTCTCGGAACTGCTTCAAATCAACTAGATATCTTTGTGCTGTAAATCTCCCAACAGCCAAATGTAAAAGCAGCAAACATCTCGCTGTATGTCCCACATCCAAAGTGCCAAGAGAGAGCTTGCTCTCCCTGTCTTTGAGTACTGTTTGCACTGTCCCGATTACCTCTTTGCTAACATTCTCTTCAGAGCTGCAGTGAAACCAGGAACCACGTGGAGAAGGCACCCACACTGAAAGTGCCTGGAGGGAACGTTGGGGCTTCTTCTCAGTGTCTCTGATATAGGGTTTCACTGTCCCGGGAAACTCTCTGCTAACACCCTGCAGAGCGCTGTGCCCAATATACAGAAACGTCTTGCGGTGTCTCCTACAGGGAAAGTGCCAGGAGGGAAAAGTGAGGATTATGTTTAGACTTTCTCGGAACTGCTTCAAATCAACTAGATATCTTTGTGCTGTAAATCTCCCAACAGCCAAATGTAAAAGCAGCAAACATCTCGCTGTATGTCCCACATCCAAAGTGCCAAGAGAGAGCTTGCTCTCCCTGTCTTTGAGTACTGTTTGCACTGTCCCGATTACCTCTTTGCTAACATTCTCTTCAGAGCTGCAGTGAAACCAGGAACCACGTGGAGAAGGCACCCACACTGAAAGTGCCTGGAGGGAACGTTGGGGCTTCTTCTCAGTGTCTCTGATATAGGGTTTCACTGTCCCGGGAAACTCTCTGCTAACACCCTGCAGAGCGCTGTGCCCAATATACAGAAACGTCTTGCGGTATCTCCTACAGGGAAAGTGCCAGGAGGGAAAAGTGAGGATTATGTTTAGACTTTCTCGGAACTGCTTCAAATCAACTAGATAGCTTTGTGCTGTAAATCTCCCAACAGCCAAATGTAAAAGCAGCAAACATCTCGCTGTATGTCCCACATCCAAAGTGCCAAGAGAGAGCTTGCTCTCCCTGTCTTTGAGTACTGTTTGCACTGTCCCGATTACCTCTTTGCTAACATTCTCTTCAGAGCTGCAGTGAAACCAGGAACCACGTGGAGAAGGCACCCACACTGAAAGTGCCTGGAGGGAACGTTGGGGCTTCTTCTCAGTGTCTCTGATATAGGGTTTCACTGTCCCGGGAAACTCTCTGCTAACACCCTGCAGAGCGCTGTGCCCAATATACAGAAACGTCTTGCGGTATCTCCTACAGGGAAAGTGCCAGGAGGGAAAAGTGAGGATTATGTTTAGACTTTCTCGGAACTGCTTCAAATCAACTAGATAGCTTTGTGCTGTAAATCTCCCAACAGCCAAATGTAAAAGCAGCAAACATCTCGCTGTATGTCCCACATCCAAAGTGCCAAGAGAGAGCTTGCTCTCCCTGTCTTTGAGTACTGTTTGCACTGTCCCGATTACCTCTTTGCTAACATTCTCTTCAGAGCTGCAGTGAAACCAGGAACCACGTGGAGAAGGCACCCACACTGAAAGTGCCTGGAGGGAACGTTGGGGCTTCTTCTCAGTGTCTCTGATATAGGGTTTCACTGTCCCGGGAAACTCTCTGCTAACACCCTGCAGAGCGCTGTGCCCAATATACAGAAACGTCTTGCGGTGTCTCCTACAGGGAAAGTGCCAGGAGGGAAAAGTGAGGATTATGTTTAGACTTTCTCGGAACTGCTTCAAATCAACTAGATATCTTTGTGCTGTAAATCTCCCAACAGCCAAATGTAAAAGCAGCAAACATCTCGCTGTATGTCCCACATCCAAAGTGCCAAGAGAGAGCTTGCTCTCCCTGTCTTTGAGTACTGTTTGCACTGTCCCGATTACCTCTTTGCTAACATTCTCTTCAGAGCTGCAGTGAAACCAGGAACCACGTGGAGAAGGCACCCACACTGAAAGTGCCTGGAGGGAACGTTGGGGCTTCTTCTCAGTGTCTCTGATATAGGGTTTCACTGTCCCGGGAAACTCTCTGCTAACACCCTGCAGAGCGCTGTGCCCAATATACAGAAACGTCTTGCGGTATCTCCTACAGGGAAAGTGCCAGGAGGGAAAAGTGAGGATTATGTTTAGACTTTCTCGGAACTGCTTCAAATCAACTAGATAGCTTTGTGCTGTAAATCTCCCAACAGCCAAATGTAAAAGCAGCAAACATCTCGCTGTATGTCCCACATCCAAAGTGCCAAGAGAGAGCTTGCTCTCCCTGTCTTTGAGTACTGTTTGCACTGTCCCGATTACCTCTTTGCTAACATTCTCTTCAGAGCTGCAGTGAAACCAGGAACCACGTGGAGAAGGCACCCACACTGAAAGTGCCTGGAGGGAACGTTGGGGCTTCTTCTCAGTGTCTCTGATATAGGGTTTCACTGTCCCGGGAAACTCTCTGCTAACACCCTGCAGAGCGCTGTGCCCAATATACAGAAACGTCTTGCGGTATCTCCTACAGGGAAAGTGCCAGGAGGGAAAAGTGAGGATTATGTTTAGACTTTCTCGGAACTGCTTCAAATCAACTAGATATCTTTGTGCTGTAAATCTCCCAACAGCCAAACGCAAAAGCAGCAAACATCTCGCTGTATGTCCCACATCCAAAGTGCCAAGAGAGAGCTTGCTCTCCCTGTCTTTGAGTACTGTTTGCACTGTCCCGATTACCTCTTTGCTAACATTCTCTTCAGAGCTGCAGTGAAACCAGGAACCACGTGGAGAAGGCACCCACACTGAAAGTGCCTGGAGGGAACGTTGGGGCTTCTTCTCAGTGTCTCTGATATAGGGTTTCACTGTCCCGGGAAACTCTCTGCTAACACCCTGCAGAGCGCTGTGCCCAATATACAGAAATGTCTTGCGGTATCTCCTACAGGGAAAGTGCCAGGAGGGAAAAGTGAGGATTATGTTTAGACTTTCTCGGAACTGCTTCAAATCAACTAGATATCTTTGTGCTGTAAATCTCCCAACAGCCAAATGTAAAAGCAGCAAACATCTCGCTGTATGTCCCACATCCAAAGTGCCAAGAGAGAGCTTGCTCTCCCTGTCTTTGAGTACTGTTTGCACTGTCCCGATTACCTCTTTGCTAACATTCTCTTCAGAGCTGCAGTGAAACCAGGAACCACGTGGAGAAGGCACCCACACTGAAAGTGCCTGGAGGGAACGTTGGGGCTTCTTCTCAGTGTCTCTGATATAGGGTTTCACTGTCCCGGGAAACTCTCTGCTAACACCCTGCAGAGCGCTGTGCCCAATATACAGAAACGTCTTGCGGTATCTCCTACAGGGAAAGTGCCAGGAGGGAAAAGTGAGGATTATGTTTAGACTTTCTCGGAACTGCTTCAAATCAACTAGATATCTTTGTGCTGTAAATCTCCCAACAGCCAAATGTAAAAGCAGCAAACATCTCGCTGTATGTCCCACATCCAAAGTGCCAAGAGAGAGCTTGCTCTCCCTGTCTTTGAGTACTGTTTGCACTGTCCCGATTACCTCTTTGCTAACATTCTCTTCAGAGCTGCAGTGAAACCAGGAACCACGTGGAGAAGGCACCCACACTGAAAGTGCCTGGAGGGAACGTTGGGGCTTCTTCTCAGTGTCTCTGATATAGGGTTTCACTGTCCCGGGAAACTCTCTGCTAACACCCTGCAGAGCGCTGTGCCCAATATACAGAAACGTCTTGCGGTATCTCCTACAGGGAAAGTGCCAGGAGGGAAAAGTGAGGATTATGTTTAGACTTTCTCGGAACTGCTTCAAATCAAC